>NW_025764899.1:161563-343583 GCF_003918875.1 Haliotis rubra | reverse complement strand
CCAAAGCAGGCATGAATGGAAAATTCAGTAATTGTTTAATGAGGAAGCGAGCAAATTGTTTCACTAAGTGAGAGTGTATGCTGCTTCGTTTGCTTGAATGTCATGATGGATGCCTGTGTGGGAGTTCAGTAATACACGCAGCAGACAACCAGCATTGGTGATACATAGGAGGGGTTGGATCAGGTTCATGCTTGTACCCTGAATCAAAGACTGCAATATTCAATAGGAGAGAATTATAGAATTAATGAAGTTGTTTTGGGTAACCTTAGTGCCACCTACCCACCATGGAGCCTTTCTCCATGTTTTCTACACTTATACATGTTTCACCTGTACAGGGTGTTTTCTCATCAAACAATGAATAGATACTGAATGAAAGGTCTAACAGGCTGGTAGCTGCGTAACATTATTCAAAGTGGCTTTGATGTTAAATCATCAATTTTATTGTGGTATGTGTTCTTAATACTTCAGTTTTTATTTATGTCCTTTTCTACCATTATATACCTTTGTAATATTGATAAATTCAGTGTTTGCATTGAATTTTTTCTTCAGAATCTAATTGTTATGTTGGAATGTTTTCAGTACTGTTGCACTGGATGACTTATAAAGTGTGTATATAGCATGATATTCTTTCTAGGGCATGACATAACTTATATATGTAACTGATCAGATAAACAATGACTAAGAACCAGTAATGACATATGACTAAAAGTTAAGATTGGATCAGAAAATTTACAAATTGGTAAACGTAAGTCGCAATATTCTTTGGCAAATCTCACTGAAAACTGTCTTCAGTTTGTACCTGCAGATTGGATGAGTCATGCCAATAATTTGGATTGTTTCTGAAATATGACATCATCTCAGATTATTGCAAATAACTGAAAATGCCCTATTACAGAAGATTTATGCGACTTTAATCCAACTATTGATGGACTAAGTAATGTGTAATTGTCTAATGACAATACCAGTCTCAAGGGTTTCACAAGTACATTGTGGATTGCATGGTGTCTATGAACAATAATATTTATACAGTATCACAGAAATACACTGTAGATGTAAAGAATGCAAAAGTAATGGAGTCTCTTGAATAGGTCCAAACTAACCCATTTTTCAGTGGTGGAGTGAGTGAGTTTGGTTTTCAAGACTTTAACATGATTGAAGCCACCATTTCATGTTGTGGAAAACAGATGAATGGGATTATTTGGAAAAATTAAGAGTTGGGATACAAACAGGTAAAATGACACTTGATCTACTTTCAACAATGTTAAGGGAACTCACTAATCCACAACAGAGATTCCAATAACAATCCAGTGTGTCACAGGTCACGAACATCATTTTCTAGAAGTAATTGGACATTGGCATTTACATTCTAAGTTATTGTATGTAATGAGTATTACGCTGATATTAATATCTGTACCTTGTTTGGAGAAAGAGAATTTACTTTCCATGATGCTTGTGAGATCTTCACCATAATATTGAGGAAAGGAATTCCCATTACAGATTTAAATATACATTCAGTAGTCTCTTGACAGAGCTAAGATTTCCAAGTCACGGTCTTGGAAGTTGGGGTTGAATGGGTTCTTCTGGCTGCATAGCCATAAATGGTACATTTGACCCTGTGAGCATGGCTGGAAAAACTGACACTTGGTTGACATTTGTTGGCAGACTTTGTTGAAAATGTTTAAGAGGCATTTGGGGGCTTAGACCAACAGCATTGATATGGTAAGGCTTGGCTTAAAGAGGTGAGTATGTGTTTATGTATATTAAGGTAATGTTGTAGATAATACTCGTACCAAAGTTGTGTAATAATATCTGACATCAACTGCCCCATCAATCTAAATGAGGTCAGCCCAGTTTGCTTTCAGTGTGTGATCACAAAGCCTTGGGTTCAAAAGAATTAGGGTTAATAAGTGTGGATTCAAAATGTCAATCCCCACCGACCATTTATTGTAGGGGAGTGAGTGGAATCGGAGTCAATGCACTAATACACACAGAAAACAATGACCCATTTCAGCTTCTTTAATCTCCTCTGGATTTTTGATGGACACAACACACACACACATGCCTTGTAGCCTTGTATACACACACACACACACAGACAGAGTCTTTATACAGTTGTTTATGAAGCTCACCAAAATATATTATCTTTATTAACTCTCCTCTTGAGACTCAGGCGACTCTCCCAATTTCCTCCAAACTACTTACCCTATCCTCCTATCAAACTAGGGTGGTGGGGTAGCCAAAAAATTAGTCATGTACCTTAGCTCATTATGCCACCAAGACTTAGGTTGATTCCCCCACCAGAAGGGTGAATGTGTAGAAGCCCATTTCTGGAGTGTCCCCGGCTGTGATATTGCTGAAATATTCTGAAAGTAGTTTATGGAATTGTCACACTAATAGTTAGAGTTCACTTTTTGAAAATGTTAGGCAAAAGCGAATAATATGTGATTTTTGTTCTGCATGTGATTCACAGTTAGCAGCACCATAATAGTTGTTGGCTGTGTCATAAATGTTAAAACTTTAAAAAACCAGAAGCTAAAATCTGTGCTTGTCCATAGGAGTATAACGATCTTTGTCAAAAGTAGGTTTCCTCCCAACTGTTGCTACTCATTGACTTAAAGCACACAGTAGTTGGCTGTCAGTGTAACTGAATCTCAACAAGTTATTAGCACCATCCTGTTTTATTCAAATACTTGGAATATCCATCACATCAGAACAGACTGAATGCCATAAGGCAGTTAGGTTGTAGCCGAAATGGGCGAACACATCCATGTCTCTCCCCATTTCAGCTGTCAGGAGTTATTTGTACAAAGCCAAACCCTGGCGTTTATTTCTCTACTAGCTTGACAGGGCCTCCTTAACAAGATCAGCAGGTTGAAATTAGCATACATGATAGAAGGTAACCCAACCTGATGCTCTTTCTGGAACCTTACTGGCATTATTACATGAGTTGTTCATTTTTTACCTGAAGAGGTATATTTTTAGATTCTCTAAGTTAAAGATTTGTCTTGGGTTCTTTCCAGACCAGAAATCACTGTTAATTAGTTTGATGCTGTGGTTTGCTTGATCTTAATAGTTAAACTGTCACTTGAATTGTTTTAGGGAAAATGGGTGTAAGGAAATGCTGAGAGGATTATGTGTTGTTGTACCTCTCTAGCCTGTAGTTACTAATACACAGGTTGTGTCTGAGAATGTTGGAAATATGTTAAAGGGTTTAACTGACAGGTTTTATGGGTGTGAATAAAAACAAGATAATTTACTTTGGGAATGATGATTAATATTTCTGCCAGTATGATTATTTTCCCCATCTCTTTTGAGAATATCACAGTTTGTTGTAGGGAAATGTTAAAGCAGGTATTTTCCGAGATTTCTGTTTGTTTTTAACAGAGTTTTGCTTGGCAGGATCCATCGAAGGCGAGAATGAATATGAAATAAATGTGTCAATCTCAATGGCTTGTTGGTCTGCTGCCTGTCCCAAAGATTGCCTGCTTGATGGATTGGTCAATTAAAGAATGAGGTCTTACCTTCTTGTACACAGGAGTGCTAAGGAGGTGCCAAATGAGAGTTTATGATAAGAGTATTCATTAAAAGCAAAGTCAGGCTTGTCTGTTTTTATTGCCTTAGATATACAGCTTCTTTGTGGCAATGTCTCTGTACAATATATTCATGATAGTGTTCTTGTTCACATATCAAAGTATCAATAACTGAAAATAACTATTATTTGATTCTGTGGACCATATTGTTTGAAGAAATGTCCAATCCCTTTAAGATTTGAGTACAGAAGTAGGTATTTGTCAAGATTAGGTGCTAACGATTGGAGGCTTTATATGCAAGACAACAACCTTACAGCTTTGTGTGTGTGTAGATGCGTGCGTCGCGTGCGTCGTGCGTGCGTGTCGCGTGCGATGCGTGCGCGTCGCGTGCGTCGCGTCGCGTCGCGTCGCGTGCATCGCGTCGCGTCGCGTCGCGTCGCGTCGTATCGTCGCGTCGTCGCGTAAAATGTTGTGAGTGGAATTGTTACCAAAGCATTACAAGATTGTAAAATTATAAAAACCAATATTGTAGCAACTTTGGTCATTACCCATTCTAGCCTTTTCTACTTGCATTCCTAATTTTTTCTTTGCAAAAGTTTTTTTGACTGAAGGCAAGCCTCAAATTACTCTTTGTTTATTCCTACGCAGCGCCCGGTGCACTAATAACAAACAAACCGTTGCTCAGCAACCCGGTTGGCTTCGCACAGATATCTGCCAATGGTAATGCCAATCCGCAAATCATTATCATTTATGTATTATTTTGATATTATTGACAAGTTTCTCAATAATTCTGTTCAATGGTCCGTTGATCTTTTGGTCTTCAGCGAAGGCTGGGGTCGTAATGGTTGGATGCATGTCCTCATGCCATTGGTTTATGTTATTATCTCCGCGTTTAAGCGGCGGGGATATGAAATATTAGGCTCCGTCCGTGCGTGCGGTGAAATATCTTGGGGGCAGGTCGCCAAGATTCTTTTCATATTTGGTACCTAGGTTAATTACGGTATAAGAAAGGTCTCAGTCAGGTTTGGTGACCTTGGCGGCCTTCATTTCAAGGTCACAAGAGAGGACTTTAGCGTGTTAGCTGCCCTTGTCAGCCAGATATCTCAAGAACTGTTCGGATGGATTTTCTTCATATTCAGCACCAAGCTTTACTCTAGGGAAGGCGAGGCCCAGTTGATTTTGGTGACCTTCACTTAATTTTCAAGGTCGCCTTGGCACACTTTGAAAATTTCAGCATGTTAGCCTGCGTAATCCAGAAGCGGCGAGAGATGATACCTCAAGAACCGTTCACTGAATTTTCTTCTCATATTTGACATCAAGCTTCATCTGGGGATGCTGCAAGGTCCAGTCTATTTTGGTGACCTTCACTTAATTTTCAAGGTCACAGCGACACTTTGAAGATTTCAGCATGTTAACCTGCATTTAAAGATTGTCAGCCAGATATCTCAAGAAGAGTTCGCTGGATTTTCTCCATGAACTTCCAAGATTTCACTTCAGATGTTTTTTCAATAGAAAGCGAATTATTACTATTTTTACTTAATTTCATACACTATTTGTCGTTTGAACAACTACAGGGGGCGGTGGAGTAGCCTAGTGGTTAAAGCGTTGGCTCGTCACACCGAAAACCCGGGTTCGAATCCCCACATGGGTATAATGTGTGAAGCCCATTTCTGGTGTCCCCGCCGTGATGTTGCTGGAATATTGCTAAAAGCGGCGTAAAACCAAACTCAGTCAGTTAGTCAGTTGAACAACTACAGAACAAGATATCAAGAGAGGTTGATTGGTCATGTTTTGTTGACATTTAACTTCATCTTAAATTACAACATTCACTTTCATTACTTTTTAAGTTTGATTTCATAATTTACGGCAGGGGATTATGTCACCTTAGTGACAATGCTTGTTGTTGATGCTTTTAGTCACTGGTTTGCCTCATACAGATAGAATTACTCATGGCCACATATGAATAGTTGATTGCATCACTCACTCACTCACTCACTCACCCAATAACATACCCCCCGACCAACCCGACAACCAACCCACTCACTCAATCACTCACTCATATGCATTTTTGTTCCTCTTCAGCTGAAGAAGGAGGCGGAGATGCCACCACCTGACCTCCTCAATGACTGCCTCTCGATCCAGCCACTGAGACCCGAGGGTTCTCCCATGGAGCACACAGACAGTGGACTTGGACGCTCCCCCCACGCATCCATGCCAGGCACCGCATCTGACATGTACCCGAGTAAGTAACTCATGTACACCCTAATAAATCACACATGTAGCCAAATAAGTCGAGTGAGTAGCACATGTACCCAAGTAAGTCACATATATGTACCCAAGTACGTCACACATGTACCCAAGTAAGTAACAAATGTACCCAAGGTCACACATGTACCCAAGGTCACACATATACCCAAGAATGTCACACATGTACCCAAGAATGTCACACATGTACCCAAGAAAGTCACACATGTACCCAAGAAAGTCACACATGTACCCAAGAAAGTCACACATGTACCCAAGAAAGTCACACATGTACCCAAGAAAGTCACACATGTACCCAAGAAAACATGTCAGACATGTACCCAAGAATGTCACACTTGTACCCAATAAAGTCACACATGTACCCAAGAAAGTCGCACATGTACCCAAGAAAGTCACACATGTACCCAAGAAAGTCACACATGTACCCAAGAATGTCACACATGTACCCAAGAATGTCACACATGTACCCAAGAAAGTCACACATGTACCCAAGAATGTCACACATGTACCCAAGAATGTCACACATGTACCCAAGAAAGTCACACATGTACCCAAGAATGTCACACATGTACCCAAGAAAGTCACACATGTACCCAAGAAAGTCACACGATATGTGTCAGTTATGTTAGTCGGAATGTCAGCTGTTAAACAGATGCACCGCATAGGGTAACACAAGAATAGATTAATATCAGGAATATATTGTATATTTCTTTCAATACGAAAGACATAACAGTCTTTAGCAACACACACAGGCAAGTGCTAGTCTTAATGTGAAGATATATATTATCTGTATCTATCTATATGTAACAGGCTGCGGTCTGTAACAACACACACATGTAAGGCTTGAGTGTTAATGTCAGTATATATATTGCCTGTATCTACCTATATGATATTTGTTGTGAAGTGCATTCATGTCTGTTTTCAGTGATTGTATATATATCAGTTGTGTTCAGGATATGTTTGTGAGTTGTAGGTTGATAATACAATTCTGAAAAGTTGTTACTAATGTTGTTAAAATTGTCTTATGTTGTCAGGGAAACCTTAGTATATTAAAAGAGATATGAAAACATGTTTGTTATTTTCTGTCCAGTGAGTGGCAGTTGTAGATTGTTTTAGCAATAATGAAGCAGCTATTAGTAAGTCCATGTGTCCTGATATCGCAAAGACCAGCCAGTAATATATCAAAGAATGTATGGACAAACATGACAATCGCCTCCCTCACATTCCAACCTCAAGATCTTCCAGTGTTGACTCAAACACCGAAAGCTTTGCTAGTTAAGTCAGTCACCCTAAAACCATCTAGCTTGTAATCTAATGTACAAACAACAGTTGGCCGTAGCTAGGATATGCCTGTATTTGGTCGGAGCTGTAGTCCCGGTCTCAATGAGAACAATTGTCGGGTAATGGAGAGGCAGGTACATAATGACCCGCTAAACACCAGCTGAAGTTGGAGCTGTATGCATAGTGTAAGGTCGATGCCATTTGTCGTCAATGTAATATGGCAAATAGACAACTACCTGTCATATGTTAAACCGTTTCTTATCTTTCATAGCTAACGACTCTTCACTTTCCTACCCTCTAAGCTGGAGATTTAGATAATACCCATGTCAGCTTTTGATAATTTGAAAACATTATTATATTTTTGGAAATCTGGTATGAGAATAGCATGCTTAAAAGCAACATTTTATTAGTGAATATTGATTGAAGGCAAAATATTGCATGTTGGGTACAGTTGTTTGACTAAATTGTATTGTTATTGAATGAAGGGTGGCCCAAACTTGATTGATCATGGAATACTATCTCTGCTTCAACAGACATATTGCTATATATTATAGTGTATAGTTGACATTAGTCAGGCCAGGTTTGGTGCTATCTTCCTCACAACCAGTTGTCGATCTTGCCGTTTGTCTGCAGTGTTACAAATTCATACTAGTATGCTAGCCAAAGATTACCAATATTTGCCGAGGATATGTAAGAATTCAGTAATCTAGTCCTCAATGACTAGTTTAATCTGAGTTCTGTTATAATGCTCTAGTTTTGTGACAATCAGTCCAGGACAAGTGAAATAAGCATTCTTATATATCTTCTGTCAACAATTAGTCTAAAAACCTTGACGACTGTATCTGAGTAATTGAAGGCAATTAGTAAGTTAATTTAAAGGTCACATGCAACCAAAATATCAAACATAATTAAAACACAATTATCACTTCTTCATGACATATAATATGCATAGCTGATTATGAAAAAACAAATAAACAAAATTATAAGCGTATAATCGCAAATCAAAAGTGCAATATTTTGTACTTGGGTTTACCTCCCTCGAAACGAAGCAGCCGGGATACCGAACCCAGTCAGAGCGGGTGGGTGTGCACTCAAGTGTAACGGCTGGTTCATTAGCAGATGCCGCCTTCACGGGTCAATGTGTGTGTGTATATATAGAAAGTGCGGTTTTGTAAATACATGCTCATTTTTTGTGTATAACATTTTGCAATCAACAGACATCATAACATGTCATGTGTTCAAGTATCACACCTGCCTGTCATGTGTAATTACATAATGTGACAGAGACCGAACTTCGGGCCATAAATCAATGCGCGTTTTGTTTATGGTGTATAGCCTGATTGAGTGTTAAGATCAAATTGCATGTGGTCAGTGATTGCAGTTGTGTATTGAATATTTTCATTAGCAGACAGGCAGGCAGACACACAGGTGTCAATAAAACAAGACATTGAGTTTTGTCTGTGACAACGACATATCTATATCACAGTTAGAAACTGAGTCAGCTAAATAATGACATTGCTTTTAAGTATCGAACTGAGAAAGCGTCTCGGTAAGAAAGAACATGTGGTGAAATAGACAAATGAAATTATATAAACAGTTAATTTACTGTCATAACATATAAAAGTTCGGCCTGTGAGATATCAACAAAACATTAGAAAATATAGCTCACACCAAGGCCTTCACCGAGGTATTCACCCGACAACCCGGCTTCCAAGCTGCGTGAACCTATTTACTTGCGCACGTGCTATGGGCGCAGCCCAGCTGTTGAAACCCGTTTCCCCAGAAATCTCTGGGGAAAATTAGTGAAACGTTTGAACTCCGATTTCGCGCGTTTTTTTTCATCGCGTTATTTTTCAACTTTATAAGTTGAATTTGCATTTTTGACTATTTGTTTCGGTATGTCCATACCGAAAGGTATCAGAATCTGCAAAGTTGTGTTTTACGTTGCATGTGACCTTTAAGTAAGATAACTGTGAGTGAAACAACTAGTATAATATAACAACCTAGCCCTCAACATGACACAGGGGATGTCACAATACAACTATCCCCTGATACTTTGTCCATGATGCATGCCGATACTATTTCATGGCAGTTTTAAAAATTAACATGTGCCATTACAATCCATCATTTGTTTTGGAGGAAACTGGAGTTAGAAAAAGAACAGAAGCTATTGGTCAGTTTGAAGTTTAGAAATCATGACAGTGTTTAAGTTAAAATATGAATTTTGTTTGCATTAATTACAAAATAACAACCTGATCTTCCTTAAGAAATTTTCACTTTCAACATATTCAGTTCCCTTTTATTGGCCATAGGTCAATTGTTATTGGGGTCACTGCATCATGGCGTTTTGACCTTGACCTTGGTGAGGACACAGTTAAGAAAAGATTCGTGCATTACTGCATGTGGTATTCTCTTGTTTTTCTTGGCATAGAATGATCTCATAAATGATCCTTAGTGTCTTTTCGCTTTTTTATCATTCATTGTTCATGTGATTTATTCAAATTAATATAACTTGCAGAGTTATGCCCCTTTAACAGGTGACTCATAAACACTCTATATAGGGATGCACAGTATAATGACACCAAATTTGTTACATGACAACCAGTGTGTAACATGCGTATTGACATACTGATGTGTTGTGAAGTATTCTGACATACAGCTGTGTCATGAAGTATTTTGAGATACGTTTGTGTTGTGAAGTATTTTGAGACACAGCTACATTGTAAAGTACTTTTAGATAAGCCTGTGTTTTAAAGCATTCTGGGACACACCTGTGTTATGAAGTATTCGTAGACACACCTGTGTTATGAAGTATTCGGAGACACACCTGTGTTACGAAGCATTAGGAGTCACATGTGTGTTTGTTTCTGCAGGTATCAGCTTCTCCAGCACACATTCCAGTCGCTGCGGTACTGCCACAGGTGTCAGCAGCCACCAGTCTCCAGTCAGCATGCAGGGCAGTCCCATGAACACCGGCACTCTCAGTGTGGTCAATGAGGAGGACAGGTGAGGAGAGCCTAAACATGTACCATTGAAGTCTTTCATCACCTCACTCACTACACTCTCAGGTGCTTGCTGGGGCTATTAGTGCAGGTGGTTGTTATGGGTAGTATTACAGGTGGCTGTTGTGGGTAGTATTACAGGTAGTTGTAATAGATACTATTACATGTTGTTGTTATGGGCAGTATTACAGGTGGTTGATATGGGTAGTATTACAGGTGGTTGATGTGGGTAGTATTAAAGGTGGCTGTTGTGGGTAGTATTACAGGTGGTTGTTGTGGGAAGTATTACAGGTGGCTGTTGTGGGTAGTATTAAAGGGGCTGTTGTGGGTAGTATTACAGGTCGTTTGTTATGGGTGGTATTATAGGTGGTTGTTATAGGTGGTTGTTATGGGTGGTATTATAGGTGGTTATGGGTGGCATTATAGGTGGTTGTTATGGGTGGTATTAAAGGGGCTGTTGTGGGTAGTATTACAGGTGGTTTGTAATGGGTTGTATTATAGGTGGTTGTTATGGGTGGTATTATAGGTGCTTGTTATGGGTGGTATTATAGGTGGTTATGGGTGGTATTATAGGTGGTTCTTATGGGTGGTATTATAGGTGGTTCTTATGGGTGGTATTATAGGTGGTTGTTATGGGTGGTATTATAGGTGGTTGTTATGGTTGGTATTATAGGTGGCTGTTGTGGGTAGTATTAAAGGTGGCTGTTATGGGTAGTATTACAGGTTGCTGTTGTGGGTAGTATTACAGGTTGTTGTTGTGGGTAGTATTACAGGTTGTTATGGGTAGTATTACATGTGGTTGATATGGGTAGTATTAAAGGTGGCTGTTGTGGGTAGTATTACAGGTGGCTGTTGTGGGTAGTATTACAGGTGATTTGTTATGGGTTGTATTACAGGTGGTTGTTATGGGTGGTATTATGGGTGGTTGTTACGGATGGTACTATAGGTGGTTGTTATGGGTGGTATTATAGGTGGTTGTTATGGGTGGTATTACAGGTGGTTTGTTATGGGTGGTATTATAGGTGGCTGTTGTGGGTAGTATTACAGGTGGCTGTTGTGGGTAGTATTACAGGTGGTTTGTTATGGGTTGTATTATAGGTGGTTGTTATGGGTGGTATTATAGGTGGTTGTTATGGATGGTACTATAGGTGGTTGTTATGGGAGGTATTATTGGTGGTTGTTATGGGTGGTATTACAGGTGGTTTGTTATGGGTGGTATTATAGGTGGCTGTTGTGGGTAGTATTACAGGTGGCTGTTGTGGGTAGTATTACAGGTGGTTTGTTATGGGTTGTATTATAGGTGGTTGTTATTGGTGGTATTATAGGTGGTTGTTATCGATGGTACTATAGGTGGTTGTTATGGGTGGTATTATAGGTGGTTGTTATGGGTGGTATTGCAGGTGGTTGTTGTGGGTAGTATTACAGGTGGCTGTTGTGGGTAGTATTAAAGGCGGCTGTTGTGGGTAGTATTACAGGTGGTTGTTATGGGTTGTATTATAGGTGTTTGTTATAGGTAGTATTACAGGTGGTTGTCATAGGTGGCTGTTATGGGTAGTATTACAGGTGGTTGTTATAGGTGGCTGTTATGGGTAGTATTACACATCGTTGTTATAGGTGGCTGTTATGGGTAGTATTACAGGTGGTTGTTGTGGGTAGTTTTACAGGTGGCTGTTATGGGTAGTATTACAGGTGGTTGTTGTGGGTAGTATTACAGGTGGTTGTTGTGGGTAGTATTATAGGTGGCTGTTATGGGTAGTATTACAAGTGGTTGTTATAGGTGGCTGTTATGGGTAGTATCACAGGTGGTTGTTATAGGTGGCTGTGATGGGTAGTATTACAGGTGGTTGTTATAGGTGGCTGTTATGGGTAGTGTTGCATGTGGTTGTTATGGGTAGTATTACAGGTGGTTGTTATAGGTGGCTGTTATGGGTAGTGTTGCATGTGGTTGTTATATTAGGTTGTTATGGGTAGTATTACAGGTGGTTGTTAGAGGTGGCTGTTATGGGTAGTATTACAGGTGGTTGTTATAGGTGGCTGTGATGGGTAGTATTACAGGTGGTTGTTATAGGTGGCTGTTATGAGTAGTATTACAGGTTGTTATGGGTGGCTGTCATGAGTAGTATTACAGGTGGTTGTTATAGGTGGCTGTGATGGGTAGTATTACAGGTTGTTGTTATAGGTGGCTGTTATGGGTAGTATTGCATGTGGTTGTTATGGGTAGTATTACAGGTGGTTGTTATAGGTGGCTGTTATTGGTAGTATTGCATGTGGTTGTTATTGGTAGTATTACAGTTGGTTGTTATGGGTGGTATTATAGGTGGCTGTTATGGGTAGTATTGCAGGTGGTTGTTATTGGTGGCTGTTATGGATACTATTGCATGTGGTTGTTATAGGTAGTATTACAGGTGGTTGTTATGGGTAGTATTACAGGTGGCTGTTGTGGGTAGTATTACAGGTGGTTGTTATAGGTGGCTGTTATGGGTGGTAATGCAGGTGGTTGTTATAGGTAGTATTACAGGTGGTTGTTATAGGTGGCTGTTATGGGTAGTATTGCATGTGGTTGTTATTGGTAGTATTACAGGTGGTTGTTATGGGTGGTATTATAGGTGGCTGTTATGGGTAGTATTGCAGGTGGTTGTTATTGGTGGCTGTTATGGGTAGTATTACAGGTGGTTGTTATAGGTGGCTGTTATGGGTAGTATTACAGATCGTTGTTATAGGTGGCTGTTATGGGTAGTATTACAGGTTGTTGTTGTGGGTAGTTTTACAGGTGGCTGTTATGGGTAGTATTACAGGTGGTTGTTGTGGGTAGTATTACAGGTGGTTGTTATAGGTGGCTGTTATGGGTAGTATTACAGGTGGTTGTTGTGGGTAGTATTACAGGTGGTTGTTATAGTTGGCTGTTATGGGTAGTATTACAGGTGGCTGTGATTGGTAGTTTTACAGGTGGTTGTTATAGGTGGCTGTTATGGGTAGTGTTGCATGTGGTTGTTATGGGTAGTATTACAGGTGGTTGTTATAGGTGGCTGTTATGGGTAGTATTACAGGTGGTTGTTATAGGTGGCTGTGATGGGTAGTATTACAGGTGGTTGTTATAGGTGGCTGTTATGGGTAGTATTGCATGTGGTTGTTATGGGTAGTATTACAGGTGGTTGTTATAGTTGGCTGTCATGAGTAGTATTACAGGTGGTTGTTATAGGTGGCTGTGATGGGTAGTATTACAGGTGGTTGTTATAGGTGGCTGTTATGGGTAGTATTGCATGTGGTTGTTATGGGTAGTATTACAGGTGGTTGTTATAGGTGGCTGTGATGGGTAGTATTACAGGTGGTTTGTTATAGGTGGCTGTTATTATAGTAGTAATGCATGTGGTTGTTTATGGGTAGTATTACAGGTGGTTGTTATAGTTGGCTGTCATGAGTAGTATTACAGGTGGTTGTTATAGGTGGCTGTGATGGGTAGTATTACAGGTGGTTGTTATAGGTGGCTGTTATGGGTAGTATTGCATGTGGTTGTTATGGGTAGTATTACAGGTGGTTGTTATAGTTGGCTGTTATGGGTAGTATTGCATGTGGTTGTTATGGGTGGCTGTCATGAGTAGTATTACAGGTGGTTGTTATAGGTGGCTGTGATGGGTAGTATCACAGGTGGTTGTTATAGGTGGCTGTCATGGGTAGTATTGCATGTGGTTGTTATGGGTAGTATTACAGGTGGTTGTTATAGGTGGCTGTTATGGATAGTATTGCATGTGGTTGTTATGGGTAGTATTACAGGTGGTTGTTATGGGTGGTATTATAGGTGGCTGTTATGGGTAGTATTGCAGGTTGTTGTTATTGGTGGCTGTTACGGATACTATTGCATGTGGTTGTTATAATTGGTAGTATTACAGGTGGTTGTTATGGGTAGTATTACAGGTGGCTGTTGTGGGTAGTATTACAGGTGGTTGTTATAGGTGGCTGTTATGGGTGGTATTGCATGTGGTTGTTATGGGTAGTATTACAGGTAGTTGTTATGGATAGTATTACAAGTGGCTGTTGTAGGTAGGATTACAGGTGGTTGTTATGGGTAGTATTATAGGTGGCTGTTGTGGGTGGTATTACATCAGGTTGATATGGATGGTATTACAGGTGGTTGTTATGGGTGGTATTACACATGGATGGTGGGGATGGTTGTTATAGGTAGTATTATACGTAGATACCAGCAGGTGGTTACACAGGTAGTATAACAGGTTTGCTTGGATGAGACAGGTGTGACATGACCCAGGTGAGTGGGATGAGTTTCCCAGTGTGAGGGGGGGAGTGCATCCCTCTGTCAGCAAACGGGAGGACCTTCTCCCTACTTTGAGACAGAAATAGCTTATCAATGGAGACATTGCTTGTGTCAGTGACTGTGGTGTGAAATAGCTAGATCCCCTAGGAAACATGGAGACAGGATGAGCATGTATACGTAGTGTATGTCAATCTACTTGTCCTCCTTGTGCACAAAGATAAAATAATATTCTCTTTCTAGCTTTGAAGTATAAATAGTCAGCATGGCCTTGGGTTTCTATATATAATTTGCTCAGAGAATCAAAGCAAAAAACATGTTTTTGCAAAAAGATTTCATAGCAGCTAATGACTGTTTAGGTATGCGCAGGTACATTGTGACTCAATCAGACTACTGACTCCGGAAGTTTTGTATTGGTGTATTGGGGCCTTGAAAAATCTGGGTCAGAACAGGTACCAGCACTGCGTGATTGTGAAGAAAGTTGACTTAACAAGGACTGAGAAGTCATAATATCTGACCTGGCTGTGCATTATTGAATTATGCAGAGTGAATTGTTGGTGATTGTTTGCCTTTCAGTGTTGTATTATTTACAGGATGTTGTGATACGACTGTCATATTGTTGTTTGCAGCATTAACAGGGGAGGATACAGGGTCATAGTTCAATGATACAAATATGTATCTTTTTGTAGAAGAATGTGTATATATACTACCCATCAAAGTTTAGACTCACTAGTGTAAATGTAGGCACTTACTTCAATCAACTGTTCTAATCTAGATTTTGCCAAATATTCCATACTGTTCAAAGGTACTGTTTACACATGAACTGATGTATTGTAAAACAAATTCGTAATGTTGAAAAGATTATTGTCATGAGTTCAAGAAATGATGAAACTCAGTAAAAATTGGCGAATTCTTAACAAAACTTTACACCAAAATGCAGCTGTTCACATGCGCGATATTTGCACATGCTTTCCAGGATTTGATGCATGATCCTCATGCAATTCATCAGCTAAAGGTTTGCAGTTGTTTTCGCCCTAGTTAGTGGAGAAACATATCTTCGATGTAACTCTATATGCATAACATATAGTGAGTGCTTTAAGTGAGTCTAAACCTTTGATGGGTAGTATATGTATGAACCATTACCATGCACCTGCCTTTGTTGCACATGGGTGGAAACTGTTTGCCGGGTACAGTGTAATGATTATACTCTATATAGTGTGTTTGGAAGATATCTAATCATCTCTGTCTATCATTTCAGCATGGGTGGCTACTCTCCTGGACCCTCCCAGGGCATGTTGAGTCCCCGGCCACTCCCACCCATCAGCCGACATGCCCCCAACATGCTGAACAATATGCAACCCAACCCATACCCTGCCACATCCTACCAGGGCTACCCACCATCCGGGAGCATGCAGGGTAAGTTTGTCATGCCCTACCAGGTGTACCGTGCAGGGAATGCATGCAGGGTAAGTTTGCCATACCCTACCAGGTGTACCATGCAGGGTAAGTTTGTCATGCCCTACCAGGTGTACCATGCAGGGTAAGTTTTCATGCCCTACCAGGTGTACCATGCAGGGTAAGTTTGCCATACCCTACCAGGTGTACCATGCAGGGTAAGTTTGTCATGCCCTACCAGGTGTACCGTGCAGGGAGCATGCAGGGTAAGTTTGTCATGTCCTACCAGGTGTACCATGCAGGGTAAGTTTGCCATGCCCTACCAGGTGTGCCATGCAGGGTAAGTTTGCCATGCCCCACCAGGTGTACCATGCAGGGTAAGTTTGTCATGCCCTACCAGGTGTACCATGCAGGGTAAGTTTGCCATGCCCTACCAGGTGTGCCATGCAGGGTAAGTTTGTCATGTCCTACCAGGTGTACCATGCAGGGTAAGTTTGCCATGCCCTACCAGGTGTACCATGCAGAGAGCATGCAGGGTAAGTTTGTCATGTCCTACCAGGTGTACCATGCAGGGTAAGTTTGTCATGTCCTACCAGGTGTACCATGCAGGGAGCATGTAGGATAAGTTTGCCATGTCCTACCAGGTGTACCGTGCAGGGAACATGCAGGGTAAGTTTGTCATACCCTACCAGGTGTACCGTGCAGGGAACATGCAGGATAAGTTTGTCATACCCTACCAGGTGTACCGTGCAGGGAACATGCAGGGTAAGTTTGTCATACCCTACCAGGTGTACCGTACAGGGTAAGTTTGTCATACCCTACCAGGTGTACCATGCAGGGAGCATGTAGGATAAGTTTGTCATACCCTACCAGGTGTACCATGCAGGGAGCATGTAGGATAAGTTTGTCATACCCTACGAGGTGTACCATGCAGGGAGCATTGTAGGATAAGTTTGTCATACCCTACCAGGTGTACCATGCAGGGAGCATGTAGAACAAGTGAGCTGTCCCCAGTTAGGCTGGGACATCATATCAGAGATGCTCCCCACAGTGGAAGTGAAAATAGGAGCTTGCATGTTTGTAAGTACCATCTTCAGTTCTCAGGAAGTCATCCTTAGAAAGTTTGTTTCTGAAAAGCAGGTTTCATGGTTAGAAAGTGGATTCTTCAAAGGAGAATGTGTGGCTGACATATATACTTAGTGGTATATCTTTGGTTTTCTCATCTGCAGACATGCCAAACCAGGGTGGGTACCCTCAGTACACTCAGCGGTTGCCGTTTGCCGGTTCCAACGCCTTCACCAACATCAACAGCTGTCGTATGGGAGCCATGCAGTCGCAGCGTGTGTCGTTCCAGAACTTTACTGAGGAGCAGTTCGCCAATATGCCTGTGGATATGCAGAAGGCATTTGTCAGCCAACAGGGTGAGTGTCTGGATGCTTTAGTGTGAAGTGTTATATGAAGTGATGGCCTCTAGAAAGAATATCTCCTGTTCCATCTCCTCTTACAGGGGTGGGAATGTTGAGTTTGCTTGTCAAAATGAAGATATGAGTATGATGTATATCACATATTACTGAGTTTCTATGTATGTCACATGTAATATACCCAATGCATTATGTAATGTTTGTATGTGTATTCAACCTTGTCAGGTCATGTGTTGAGATGTTTCATATTGTGTGACAGGATATGGTGACCAACCGATGTCAGCGGGGTTTGAACAGTTCAGCATGACAGGGCAAGACGAGGCCAATATGCAACAGTTCCTGCAGCTATCAGCTGTAGACCGCTGTAACAGTCGACTCTCCGCAGTATATGCAGCAGATGGATCCACCTAGCCTTCTCCTTTTCGTCACCATGACGACATGCAGCATCATTACCTGCTCTACCATTGGTTGGCATGTGACAAGTGGACAGTCTTTTTCGTACTGGATTGAATGGGCAGGGACGTATTGTCATTTTCATGGTGATACGTGTGATGGTCTTTCATGGTGGATGTTTCTAAATGTCCGGTCTCCAGGAGAAGGACGCTGTATTTACATGTCAGATAAATATGGTACTACGCACTAAGGTGCCGTGACTGCCACACTATCAGATTCATACCATGCTGGGAATATGACACGTCTGTCAGCATTTAGAAAACGAACACTACAGAATTGTGATATTCAATGACAGAACGTAGCCGTCCATTTTAATGAAGTCCCAAGATGGCAGCATAGTTTGTGGACATTCTGCTTTATGGCATCCTTTTTTTATCATGAGTTACTGGGAATATAGCGCCCATCATGTATTGTATATATGTGTATATTCCTTGTGTTGTGTTATGGCGTATCACATATCATCAACCCTGTCATGCTGAAAGGGCAGACTGCTCAGTGCAGATGTCATCAGATGTATCCTTTGCTGAAAATGAAGCCAAAATAGGATGTATCTGGTAAGAATCAAAGTGAGACTGTGATGCTATATTCTTACCACTTGTTATGTTTGACTTGGTGAGGACTTAGTCAGGTGATCCCATCACCTTGCTATCCTGACACCATTCTTGTAGAGGCAAGAGCTTGGTCAACTGCCTCGCAGCTGTTACCTTGTATCTTACAATCTTGCATATATATTGGTCAGGAGTTTAATGTTAATAATTCAGGTTTTCAGTTTCCATTTTTTGTTTCATGTCTTTATTCTTTACACACACTTTGAAATGTGTGTTGCTTTTGAAGGGTTATTTGAACATTTGTTATTTCAAGTCTGTGTCAGTTATGATTGTAGGATCTCCGTCCAAAGCCGTCCATATTTTAATAACATATTGTCAGTTTTAGATGTGTTGCATTTTCAAAAGGTCCCAGGTTTTAATCAAATGACAGCTAGGTCTAAAGCTGCATCTTCATATCATCATGTTGATCTCTGAGGAGGCATACATGTCTTGTAACTGCTTTAACTGATTGGTTTGCAAATCAGAATATTTCATCCCTGTTTTCTTTTAACATTTACTTTGTCTTTCAACATGACTGTCAAATATCTTCACCTGTTTCATGAACAACCTGTTTGCTAATAGTGGTAATAGATATAGCATTAATGAGGGTATTAGAAAATGTGTTCTGAGAATTTGGTATCAACAGTAAACCTTTACGAGGGAGGAACTCCGAGTAGATGTCAGATGTTAGTACAAACTGTTAACGCATAGTTGCTAGGGGAGAAGTTGCTGTCAGATGTTAGTACAAACTGTTAATGCATAGTTGCTAGGGGAGAAGTTGTTGTCCGATGTTGATACAAACTGATAACACAGTTTGGGAGAAATAGCAGTCAAGTGTTGGGGCCATGTATCTTGGGAGGTGTCCGAGGGGAATTCTTTGTACCAACTCTCGACATGTTGCTAGAGAAGAAATCTGTGCACCAACTGTTAACATGTTGCTGGGGGAAGCATAAGGGGATAATTCTTTGTACCAGCTGTTAACATGGTGCTAGGGAAGCATTAGGGTAGAAACCGTTGTACCAACTGTTGACATGTTGATAGGGAAATATTTAAGGATAATTCTTTGTACCAGCTGTTAATGTGTTGTTATGGAAGCATTAGAGGAGAAATCTTTGTACAAACTGTTAACGTGTAGCTGGGGAAATGTTTCAGAAGCCTTTGTACCAACTGTTAATATAAAGCTGGGGAAATATTTGAGGATAAGTCTTTGTACTAACTGTTAACATGTAGCTGGGGAAATATTTGAGAAGTTTTTGTACCAAATGTGAACATGTTGCTGGGGAAATATTTGAGAAGTTTTTGTACCAACTGTGAACATGTTGTTCGGGAAATATTTGAGGATAAGTTTTCATTCTAACTGTTAACATGTTGCTGGGGAAATATTTGAGAAGTTTTTGTACCAACTGTGAACATGTTGCTGGGGAAATATTTTTAGAAGTTTTTGTACCAACTGTGAACATGTTGTTCGGGAAATATTTGAGGATAAGTTTTCATACTAACTGTTAACATGTTGCTCGGGAAGTATTTGAGAAGTTTTTGTACCAACTGTTAACATGTTGTTCGGGAAATATTTGAGGATAAGTTTTCATACTAATTGTTAACATGATGCTGGGGAAATATTTGAGAAGTTTTTGTACCAACTGTTAACATGTTGCTGGGGAAATATTTGAGGATAAGATTTTGTACCAACTGTTAACATGTTGCTGGGGAAATATTTAAGGATAAGCTTTTGTACCAACTGTTAACATGTTGCTGGGGAATGATGGTTCAAATTATTATTGTTTTGGGGAAGTAGTATTAGTGATTTGTTCTGAATATGTGGATGACTGCCATGTTTGAGACAATCTGGAAACATTCTTTGTTATGCATGAAAAGGTTAGCTTGTTGGATAAGTGTACAATGTGAGAGTTATCTCTTGACTATACCAAGTAACTAACTCTGGCAGGTTCAGCTGCTAACACCGAACAGATGTAGCATGTTTCCTCACTGTAGTCATGTCCCCAGTGCTCTGTTTGACTGCAAAACAGTTTTCAGGTGCATGGAGATATATTGCTCAGCATTTTGTTAAATTTTAATTTTCAAAGATCGGATATCATTATATCAAAGAGAAAGTCACCTACGCATAATTATGTATGGTATTCAAAGCTTTTTCACATTTTTAATCTGGTGAATAGTGTTTAATTCTGAATTTAATCATCTTTGAAACATTATCAAACCTACGTGGAGGGTACGTGAAGAAGAGACAGTGTTTTCTGCAGTGTCTTCACCCAGCGAATGTCTAGACAGTGTGCTCTGTCCCAACACAAGAAGGGCACCTGCAACAATCAGTTTATTCCTACAGTTTGTGGATGAGAAAAGTGTTGTGAGGGTATAAGTTGAACAACACTCCTTTATGTTACAATATTTGGCTGTGATCTTCTCTAGCATACACTTGCTCAGACTAATATGTACAGATTGTCTCTAGATTGCTTTTAATGCATATCATAGTCATTTTAATTTTTTGCTAACATTTGTTGAAAATGCCACAATATGAATGGTGATACAGATTTTGGTGGCGAAGCCTGTCCTCATTCTGCTGTTGAATTCTGCAGGTCAGAGAAGCATCCTCATCCCTCCAGTGTTAAACCTCCCCCGCTCCCTGCCCCCATCACATATTTGTTAACCCCCACCCTACCCCATGCCAACCCCTCATTCCTTCTTTGGTAAACTTCTCCGTCCTTGTCTGTAAATAAGTGAGAAAAATAAACATATGAGGAATATTATAATTAATTTATAAGCAATTACATAAAAAATGTGCCATAATTCATCCGTTAAAACATTGTTCCAATTCATTGGGTGATTTCGTCATTTGAGAAATCTTCACGGACATGGTGTAGGAGTGTTTCAGTTGTAGAAATGTCATCATTTCATCACAAAGTAACTTGTGTGATTCTGACACTTCTCATTTAATATTGTTTTGTGCGAAAAATAGAAACACTTTTATTACATAGACAGAGTGGGGGTTTATGTTCTCGTAACCAGAAAGCATTATAGAATGACCAGATGGCAATTCCGTCCTCTCACTATGTTATTTTGTTGGCAGGTACATAATATATGCAAATTTATGCATGCTGAAGAGATATTTTTTGGATTTGTTTATTATGTTTTGAGCATAGTATTTTATATCCATGTTATTCATGCTATGTTGTGAGCAACAACAGTAAGCTGAGTACTTGAGCTTGTTTCACTGAAGTCCCATTAGCAGAAAGCATGTAGGCAGTATTGCAAGTCATTTCATGCCAGTGTATATATGGTTGTGATATATATAGAGTGTTTCCCTTGTACCCTTTGTTTTATATTGATTGCAAGTGGTATCCCTCCATCCATGTAACATTTTGCATAGTACATAGATCCAGTGTCACATGGACAGTGTATTCACTTTGTTAACATCTCCAGATATTTCATGGGGATGTATTCACATTGTTGACATATCCATCTATTGCATTGGGTGTATTCACATTTTTAATACATCCATGTATTGTATTGAGGTCTTTTCACATTGTTTATATGCCCTCATATTGCATGGGGTATATTCACATTGTTGGTATGTGTATGTTTAGCATGAGGTATATTCACATTGTTGACAGGTGTATGTTTTGCATGGGGGTGTATTCACATTGTTGACAGGTGTATGTTTTGCATGGGGGTGTATTCACATTGTTGATGTCCATGTATTGCATGGGGGTGTATTCACATTGTTGACATGTCCACGCATTGCATTCGGATGTATTCACATTGTTGACATGGACATCACGTTGTTGACATGTCAACGTATTGCATTGGATGCATTCACATTGTTGACATGTCAGTGTGTTGCATGGGGGTGCATTAACATTGCGTGTATACAACCACATGTTACACATGATATCCACTCATATTCCCATGCCTACATTCATAATCCCATATGTACATGTATCATTCCTAATGCATTGTGTCAATGTTTCAGAAATATATTCATTTGTGAAGAATCAGAGAAATGATGGGTTGAAACTGAGCAATTTGTTTTCAATATTTACAAAGCATTTTATTAGGGATCCCGGTTATTAGAATTTTGAGATTCTTCCATTGTCTTTCTTTAAGGGAAATACTTGAACATTTTGCCTTTCATATTAAGGCACTGCTGAATTATCCATACTTGTAAACATCATTTCTTTGGTTGCTGATGCCGTCCAAGAGTTTTGCAATATTAACCCCGTGATGTTCGTCCTCATAGTCAATGTCCTGTTCCATGTCTTGAGTTTTAGTATTGAATATGAGTGTCCACTTATATATGCTTAACAGTCCACTACTGCAAGAATAATTAACTGTTCATTTTGGTGAATGCAATTTGCAAAATTCTGTTAACAAAAGTTGTTTTGTTAATTACTTTTTTTATAGAATATATGGGTTCTTAGTACTCCTTTATTGACATTTTTAGATTTTTGTCAAGGATCAATTTGTTCATGTTGTCATTTCCATCCTTTTAATCATATTTAGGTATTGAGGTACTTTCTTGTTTCTGTTGCAAATGCTAATGTAATTGGTAGATGAGCAATGTTACTACACAGATGTGAGATGAGGGTAGTGGTTTGTGTGTATCTCCCTAGTAACACACTCATCCCACAATGCAACACACAGGCCGGTCACACATGGGGAGCAGCTCTATACCATATAAAATATATAGAATACACACATTTACTTCAATTGATTTTCT
Organism: Haliotis rubra; assembly: GCF_003918875.1. Lineage (NCBI taxonomy): Eukaryota > Metazoa > Mollusca > Gastropoda > Lepetellida > Haliotidae > Haliotis > Haliotis rubra. The sequence continues at coordinate 320,653 of NW_025764899.1, read as the reverse complement.
TTTTGAAACAAAGACAGTGAAAGATAAAAGTAATTAGGAGAAATATATTCCATTTTTTATAATGCCCTTGATGTTCCAATAACAAAGCATTCAAATATGAATTATATTATACAAGATTTCCTGGGAGGAAGTTAAAACATTGGCTGTTGTGTGATATAGAAGAGAAAATTGTTGTCAATGGATACGGTCGCTATGGAAGCAGTTACTCAGCATTGCAGATTTCATCTCATGTGTTTTAATCTACGTGCAAGCCTAGATATCATCTTTTACAGAAATATACCCATCAGCTGATGGTCATTGCTTATGTATGTGCTACGGTGTGGTTATACACCATGTAGTATGGGATATATAGCTCTTTGCAGTGAATACGACTCAGTCAAGAACTCCTACCCTTGGATGCCATATCAGGTCTAGCATTGTACTGGCTATTCCCCACCCACAGCGGAAAGTGCTCCTCTGTAACTTCATTACAGTGCTATGTTTAGTATTTCATTTTGTTGTCAGATTTGTTTATTTTATGCTGTACATTCCAAAAGTTAGACATTTTCTTTTTAGAGATTTTTTAGACTTTGGCTATTTGTTTCTAACAGTTGTTTTAGAAACTGGATCTTGTACTGCTGTAAATTTACTTGATTTTAAGACAAAGCATTATTGTACTGTGTCTGTCTAACAGATGGATGCTGTTGTTCCATCGTTTCTTCACTCATATGTTAAGATATGTTGTACATAATAGCCTTGTGAGCTCATCAACATTTGTATACAACTATGCCTATTCCCAAAGTAAGTCATGTTGCTATGGATACCAGATCCCCTCAAAAACAAAACTATTCGGACATACTGATAACTACTTAACAATGCTTTATAGTGTTATAAGACAAGAACCTTACAATGATTTATCCAGTTGATAGAGGCAAGAAATTTGCATGTACCATATCATATGGTATGACATAGGTCATTCATATTTGGGCTGAAGATAATTGGAATGCCCGAAGATTGAAATGTACTTCAACATCAAACAATTATAATACCAAACATCAATGAGTGTTCTCAATAAAATAAACATTGTGATGACTTCGTAGAAAGGATGTGTAGGTAATGAAATAGGTGAGGTAATGATCACAGAATTTGGGCTGATGGAACATGTTGTGCATTTTATGTTCCCCTACAATTTAAGCTAAGGTGAACGTTGCTATTCTAGAGGGAGAAGGCATGGAGTATTTGTTATGCAGTTATACATTCAGTAGTTGTATTCAAGTAGAGCTCTTCAAATGCTGTGATCACTGTTGGAAATCAAAAATAATTCAAGTGATAAATTGTTCCAAAATGTTTATTGTTATGTTTGTTGTTCCAAGATATTTTGAAGTATAGTGCTCAGAAAGTTTCATTACATGTAATCAAAAATAAGATGTGAAAAATAATCCTCAAATGTTTTGTGCTATTACAAATTGTTGTGATTATTTCTGCTCACTGACTGTCCTTGTCTGGGTCATATTGGTGATATTTTTGTACAAATGACTTGTAAATTTAATACGCAAAGTGTAAACTGGTTTTCTGCTGTTGCCATGGTTACGGTGTGTCAAAGGTGATAATTTGGTAGCACAGGACAGACTGGCAGAAAGATGGATGGAGAGAAGGCGAAGCTTGCTTAAAGAAGTGCCTTATTTTCAGACTGGGGTAACCATGGGCACAGCCACCCTAACTAATGGTCACTCTGGGTTTTGCCATGCCTAACACCAAACATAATATTCTTGTGGCATAATACGGCATGGTCAACTCTAGAGTTGGTCCATACAGTGCTTCTAGCATTACAGGGCAACTGTATAGGGCCCTGTTGTGCTTCTAGCATTACAGGGCATGGCTGGTGTTAGGCCCTGTTGTGCTTCTAGCATTACAGGGCATAGCTGGTGTTTGGCCCTGTTGTGCTTCTAGCATTACAGGGCATGATTGACAACTGACTTGGTCTCTGTAGTGCTTGTAGCATTTCAGGGCATTGCTAGTGTTAGGCCCTATTGTGCTTCTAGCATTACAGGGCATGGCTGACACTAGTGTTAGGCCCTGTTATGCTTTTAGCATTACAGGACATGATTTACAACTGTCTTGGTCTCTATAGTGCATGTAGCATTACAGGGAATGGCTGATACTAGAGATAGACCCTATTATGCTTCTAGCATTAGATGGCATGAGTGACACTGGTATTGGGCCCTGTTTTGCTTCTAGCATTACAGGACATGATAGACAATTGTACTGGGCCATAAAGTGCTTCTAGCATTACAAGGCATTGTTAACACTGGTGTTGGGCCCTATGATATGGCCACCAGCAGAGTAGTCCCTTTGGCATCATTGGGCAAGGCCACCATCAACGTTGGTCCCTATTGCATTGTTGGTCATTAAATGTCTGTGATTCAGGTATAAATGTCTTGTTATTTGTCTTCATCTGAAAGTGAATGAACTTTGAAAGGTAATTCAGCTATACCACAGCAAGTGATTGGGAGATTGCCAAAAATACTGTAGACTTGGAAACCAGTGAATTGGGTCTGATGCTGATATAACCAGGGTGAATCTGGACCCTTCATCAGGGAATCTTCAGAGTTCCAGAAACTATGGAGACACCCTTTAGCCTCCAATAAAGTCTCCACATCAGCCTCCAAGTTAAAATGTAAGAAATCATATTTGGCACTACTGATATTGGTCGACTGATAGAGATTATCCATCTGTCAGAGTGAGTTTGTTGTTACATGCCACAATCTGTAAATGATCGAGTCTGGAGCAAACAAAAGAGTGATTGACATCATAAGCACTAATTTTCAGAAATGCTCTGACATGCATCTCCACAGGTCTGTGAGCCTAACCCCCCAATCCAGTTGGTTGCCTCTTACAAGTAGTAACAGTTGCCTCTAACTTGCATCTCCACAGGTCTGTGAGTGAGATGGACTTAGTGAACAACCTCTGTCTCGTCGGGATGCAAGGGGCCCACTGATTAGGGCGTTCGCTCATTGTGCCGGGGACCTGGATTCGATTCTCCACATGGGCGCAGTGTCTATCCACCTGCATAAACGCTGCACTATGCGATTGTCCCTCTAAATATCCGTCTAATTCCTTTTCGAATGTTTAAGTCTGTTGTACATAATCCATATTCATTCTTTGTTGTAAATCTTCATTAATGGAGGAAATAAAGAAGTATATATATACACAGTACAGGAAACAAAGGTCTGTGGTCATGTAAACATATTTATTGCTTAAAAGCAGATTTCAGCAGGCTACATAGCAAGACAATACAATAACACTGTCAGCAAGTCACAACACAGGCACTACAATCACATAGCTAAGAGGCACTTTGTTCTGGGCTCTGACTAGCTAGATATCAATGTACACAAAACGTGTCAAAAAGAAATATTATTTCTCTAATAATAGCACTTTTATCAAGTGTTGACACTCGTACAACATCTGTCACTTATGTTAAGGCCTACCCACAGCACTGCAGATTCACCAGCTACAGTGTTCTTTGCACAGAGGATGTAGACAGCTACAACACAAACTGACAATCCTGTTCTGTGATTGGACAAGTACTGCAGTGTATGCATACAGTACTTCAAGATAAGGCCACAATACACAATTATTAGATTTTCATCCAAATGTCTCAATTGAGATGGTAATTTTGACTGTTTTTTTAATTTACAACACCTGATCAAGCCATCCTTGTAACCAGTTGGATGGATGCGAGTCCTACATAGTCTGATGTGGTTTTATTTTGTAATTCGTCACAAAAACATGACGCTACCTTTCCTTTGTATCTAATATAGACTGACGTGAGATGGGGTGTTTGGTAGGAAGGTGGGTAGGGATGAAAATCTAATAACATGGCCTTTGGAACCATTATTTATCAACAATGGTAGGCTTGAGATAACCATGGCATCAACCAACATGATGGAATCCCCGGTGTTTGCAATCATCCACAATGTCATGGAAGGCTTTAAAAAAGATAATGAAAAGATGTAATGTTAACATATTCACATTACCTGTACAACCTGACAGGCTGCTGCTTTTTTACATGTGGACTTGGAACTCATTATTAGAGTGATGTGTTTCACCTTTCCACGTGATGGTACTATCAACAGCCTACCCATTGTTCCAAGTAACTGGTCACCAAAAACATTCTTAGAAAATAGACATTTAATTATTTCAATATAGTATAACTACCCAATCTAGCTGGGCAATATATTTTCATGTCCACCTAAAACATTTCAGCTGGTTCTACCAAAACAGATTCCTAAGTTGCAGCCTTAGAGTCGAAGATAACCTGACCTCTCTGACCTACAATGCAGAATGTAAAGTGAGTGAGTGAGTGAGCTGGGTTTTATGCCATTTTCAGCAATATCACGGCAGGGGACACCAGATCTGGGCTTCATGTAAATGAGAGCTGAAAATACAGTTTGAATGACTTCATCAATACTGTGAGAATGATCATTTAATATCATAGATACTGATAAGTATGAAGTACCATTTACACATCCAGTAACCGACTGTAGGGGACTACAAGCTAGGATGTCAGTATTTAACCTCTTGCAAGCTTGTTTGTATTTTAAAAAACAAATTTAGGATTAAAAAAAAACTTGAAGCTTTTATATTTAGGTTAACTGAAGTGGTTATTGTTCTTGATATTTTCTGCGTTTGTTGGCGTGAAGATGGTCTTGCCATAAAAGAATCACACAACACAAAAGAGTTTTTGCCATTGTGACCCAAAAGTTTCACTGACCGTTAAACTGACAGAAGTATGATGAGACGTTCCATCAAACCCACACTGTTCAGAGATCTGAGTCAGCTTATAGAACTAACTACACAAATCAGCCATTTTGACCAGCCAATCACCATGTTAGTCATATACCATGATATGGGACACTGGGACCTAACGGCTTGTCCAACATGGTAAAAAAACACATACAGTCTCCGGTATGAGGCCAAAGGCTTATACAATGAGGTATATTTGTAAGATCAAGAAGCACTAGACAATGATGCACATCAATAAATATTGGGAATAATCACAATAATCACAATCTAAATTACAATATGAACATTTACAAACAAAGCTAGAAAGTAAAAAATAGAGCAATAAGATGTAAACTGAAATAGTTTTACAAAAATCATGGACACAGAATTGGTGTGGATAATTAACTCCCACCTTCCCTGAATACTGGCCGAACTTCTAAGCCAAGATCTGCAACGCTGGAGCAGCTTCGTCACTTCTCCATTTTTAAAATTCGGGTTGGAGATCTTCACAGTCCAACATTATGGGTTGTAGCATGACAATCATTCCTAAACTCTTACTTTTGTCAGTTCATTAAAATATTTGGAATGATATTAATACATAAACATATTTGGTCAGCTTTGAAATAAAATTATTCACTCAGACCACTGAAGTAGGAATTCATCTATTCAGACAATTTAGTCTGAACTCCTACAGTAATGCAGGGGCAGACCATTTGACCTTCAACCAAAGGGAGACAACTCTGTGTTATCGTGGCTGTAAGCATGGCACTCAGACTAACAAACAAGCATGTGTGAGATTCAGGTTGAGCTAATCAACCATGAAATGCAACAATCCTATAGCAAAATATGTAAATATATATTTGAGATATACAGTAATAAACGCTAGTCAATCACTCAGCAAGGAAAATAAACATACTCTTCATTATTGTAACTCATAAATATGTCTTTCTGTGTTCCGAGTATGAAGCAGATGACAAGTTTCCTGACAACTAATTGTGTCTATGACCGTTGTTGATCCGTCATGGCAAGACAGATTAACTACAGTAATACAAAAGTTTTGAATGTTCTTTTACTACTTTTGAGTAGTATATATGACTCAAAGTTTGCTTGAGATATATCTGCGAGCAAGATGCGGGTGCAGCTGTGTGTCTGTACTTTGGAATGGTACTTACAGACAATGACAGATATTATCTTCAAACTTTAGGAAATTAGATATTTTATCTTATTTAGACATTGAATGTGTTGCGTTCAAACTTAGAAGCCTTTGTGGCCATCATGGTTAGCCCAGCTCCACTCAGCATACTGCCTCTCGCTACACACTACAACTGTCAGAACATCGCCTGTCTCAGGTGAGCATTACTTGCACCAAAGACATGGAGACCAATATTCCTTGTCAACTGAATAATTTCTAAGCAAACAATGAGCAGTATAGAAAAGCACTGGATACAACTTCCCTACAAACTATTTCCAATACTGAATATCTGATTTTAACAGACAACATGTGCCTCTGGGGAAAGTTAAGTAAATTCAAATACTAGAAATCATATCATGCATTTAAATCCCCAAAGGATATTTTTCTATAAACAGAATAATGGTTATAACATCAATGGGAAGAGGCAGGTCATCAGTAACAGACTACAGCCAGTGCTGTCTATCACATTTATATGCCAGCCCTTTCATTCATAAACAGTTTGATCAATGCCGTATCTCCCACACTGATGACACATGTGATGACACTAGGGACAAGACAGGGTATAATATCCCCTATATCACACCAGAATGGTTCACGCAAGGTGTAATAAGAAAGCTATATTGGTGAACCTGTAAATTTATCAACATGTTATAGAGTGCCCTGTAACAAATTTTAACTCATTATAACAAAGAAGTCATAAAAAGTACATCAAATCTACATACTGTATCGAGTTTTTGTCATATAAGTATATATACTGTAATCACTAAACAGGTGTGGGTGAGCGAAGGTTAAACAATGCTATCAACAGTATTTCAGTTCAGTCACACTGTGACAGTTATGTGATAGAAAAGCCCCAAGTGACCCATAAATGTGTTCGTAGATGGAACCCAAAACACGGCAGATCAAGAATTCTAGGATAAATTTGGTAATTAGAACAACAAGGTATTAATTCTAGTCATATACCATGGTGTTAAACTACCGTTCTACCATAATGTTATAGCAGTTATACCATGTTGTAACACTGTATTTCCAGTACTGACATCACATGTACAATCAGTTCACCTCAGATTAGCACCATATCCTCCTGGATTCCAGACTCTTATGTCTGAAAGCAGTTATGACATCGATGACATTGGTTGAGTATTGCCCATAATCACACAGATCATTCATCCTTCCTGGTGAACATTTCATAACATCAGTATCAAAAAAATTATTATTAATTATCATCTCTTCATTTCAAATAGGAATCATTAATCATCCATTTATTTCATCAATTCTATCTTACTTAACTCTGTTACCTGGATACAAAATACTTTAAATAAGCGATAGAAGCCCTATTAATTCTCAATATTATGACAAAAACACATAGTGCCTGTAAATAAATTGATTCACACACATCTAACTAAAGTCTGTAACACATAACTGTGCATACCAGTATTGCTGCAAGGAATGTTTGTACCAAAATACACCAGGATATTACTGGGTAATGATTAGCAAGTTAAAACTAGAAAATTCTACATTCCACAGATCTATTGAAATCCATTTGACTAAATTTCTAATATTTAGACCGTAAAACCTGTCAAATAGGAAGACATGACATATTATGAATATTGACAAGGCTATCACATTGTGGTGAGCATAAAATTGGTATAGAAGTAAAATATACAAAAACATCCAACAAATCTTTCATATGTGATGTGTAGATTACACCAGTTCATTTAAGTGTCAACAAGGTTTCACAAAGTCACCCTAGGGTAGGGTAATAGAGAAAATATGCACAATTTGAATTATTCTTTATCCCCGTAAATGATATCCCAAAGTAGGTTTCCATGATCAATACCACATACTGCTACACCATGTACTACCTCCCCAACAACTATTCACAAGCACATGGTAGTATTGTTAACAAGAACACCCAAAATTAGGTTATCTAATGAACTCATGTAAGAGCTGAAAAACTTTCACGGACCCATATAATCCCAAACAAATTTGTTTTAAAACAAAGTGGATAGGATAAATTAAAATATGCTTCAATATTTAAACAGATGATATGTTGATGAAATCCTGATATGGAGCACACACTGTGGATCAGATATAGTCCATACATACTGAACCTTAACATCCTTAACACAATCCCTAATTCTCAGCTACTGATGCACAAACTCTACAGAAAAGGTAAGAGTGAATGAATGAGTTTGGTTTTACGCCGTTTTTAGCAATATTCCAGCAATATCACAGCGGGGGACACCAGAAATGGGCTTCACACATTGTACCCATGTGGGGAATCGAACCCGGGTCTTCGGCGTGACAAACGAACGCTTTAACCACTAGGCTACCCCACCCACCCCCAGAGAAGGTAAGATACCAAACAAGCACTTTGTATCACTTGTGCAGATGGCTTGTGTTAGATACAATAATTTATTGGGAAAAAAAGAAAATATTAAGCATGTAGAATTTGATGCATCAGGAAAATAGTATCCACCATGACATTGAGTGTTCGGGCCTTCCAGACCAATACTATAAAATGGTAACATTATAGAAGAATGGATCCCACTTATAAACATGTAAACCATACCATGCTAAACAGAAAGGAAATAGCAGTGTTATATGCATACACTGATACAAACAGTGGAAGGAAACATATTTATCATATTTGCCCGTCATAAAAGGGCCAAAGTAATTAAGAGAAACTTATGTTTCATGGTTTAGTGTAATGGACATGTTAGAGAGTGAAAAGACTGGTGACAAAAGTAATTTAGGACAATAGTATGGACTTGCCATCTTGGATGGTTTCATGAAGTTTGATTACCTCCCCTGTTACCATGGCTACAACTAGTACTGATACTGTGGTTGACCTTGGAACTGTGGCTGCTGCTGCTGTTGTTGTTGCTGTTGTTGTTGATAGGCATGGAACTGAGGTTGTACATGTCCAGGGGACTTCTGTAGGGGTGGGACTCCTTTACGGTACACAAGCATTTTGAGGAAGGCTTTTTTGCGAATACACTCCACGGCTTCCTTGTGTGTGACAACCGTGAAATCCTTGCCATTCACCTACATAAGACAATAATGGACACTAGGGTGGTTATCAAAGGCAAAAGAAAAACAAATATATTTGATTAATTAAGCATCTGTTCACTTGAACGATATATATTAACCAATTAGACAACTCATAAGTTATTACGTAACTGTAGTCAACAAGAAGCAAAGATCTACTCGTATACTCTCACCTGCAGAAATGAAGATCCACTATCATGCTATAATCTACTATCGTACAATTAAACACCTGTGGTTATTCACTCACCTGTACAACTGAAGGTCAAATATTATTCACTCACCTGCACAACTGAAGATCTACTGTTATACACTCACCTGTACAACTGAAGATCTACTGTTATACACTCACCTGTACAACTGAAGATCTACTGTTATACACTCACCTGTACAACTGAAGATCTACTGTTATACACTCACCTGTACAACTGAAGATCTACTGTTATACACTCACCTGTACAACTGAAGATCTACTGTTATACACTCACCTGTACAACTGAAGATCTACTGTTATAAACTCACCTGCATAACCGAAGAATTACTGTTATAAACTCACCTGTAAAAGTTTATCATGGAGCTGTAGCCCACATCGGGAAGCTGGACTACTGTCATGGATATACGTCACATACACGCCCTGAAACAACACATAGTTTTACACTCACAAACACAGGTATATATGGTAGACAACAAAAGGTGTTCAGCATGTGTTCAGTTACTAGCAGGGCTGGTACCACCACATACATTAATGTTCATAAGACAACAAATAACTTCAGTATGTTTAGTGTTTAACATGTGTTCTAAACTATATTGATTTGAACAAAAACAATGTACTTATACTTTCCTTGACATCTTGAAGGTCACATTCACTTATCATGGTATCTTATCAGTAGCATTTACAGTCTACATCTCAGATATCCCTAAAGTAACATTCTCTTTATAAGGCTGTCTCAGAAATACCTTAGGTAACACTCAATTTATTATAGTATCTCAGAACTACCTTGGGTAACACTCACTTTATTAGCGTTTCTCAGAGATACCTTGGGTAACACTCAATTTATTACAGTATCTCAGAGATACCTTGGGTAACACTCAATTTATTACAGTATCTCAGAACTACCTTGGGTAACACTCAATTTATTACAGTATCTCAGAACTAACTTGGGTAACACTCAATTTATTACAGTATCTCAGAACTACCTTGGGTAACACTCACTTTATTAGAGTTTCTCAGAGATACCTTGGGTAACACTCAATTTATTACAGTATCTCAGAACTAACTTGGGTAACACTCAATTTATTACAGTATCTCAGAACTACCTTGGGTAACACTCACTTTATTAGCGTTTATCTCAGAGATACCTTGGGTAACACTCAATTTATTACAGTATCTCAGAACTACCTTGGGAAACACTCACTTTATTAGCGTTTCTCAGAGATACCTTGGGTAACACTCAATTTATTATAGTGTCTCAGAACTACCTTGGGTAACACTCAATTTATTACAGTATCTCAGAACTACCTTGGGTAACACTCACTTTATTAGCGTTTCTCAGAGATACCTTGGGTAACACTCAATTTATTACAGTATCTCAGAACTACCTTGGGTAACACTCACTTTATTAGCGTTTCTCAGAGATACCTTGGGTAACACTCAATTTATTACAGTATCTCAGAACTACCTTGGGAAACACTCACTTTATTAGCGTTTCTCAGAGATACCTTGGGTAACACTCAATTTATTATAGTGTCTCAGAACTACCTTGGGTAACACTCAATTTATTACAGTATCTCAGAACTACCTTGGGTAACACTCACTTTATTAGCGTTTCTCAGAGATACCTTGGGTAACACTCAATTTATTACAGTATCTCAGAACTACCTTGGGTAACACTCACTTTATTAGCGTTTCTCAGAGATACCTTGGGTAACACTCAATTTATTACAGTATCTCAGAACTAACTTAGGTAACACTCCATTTCTTACAGTATCTCAGAACTACCTTGGGTAACACTCAATTTATTACAGTATCTCAGAACTACCTTGGGTAACACTCACTTTATTAGCGTTTCTCAGAGATACCTTGGGTAACACTCAATTTATCAGGGTATCCCTGAGGACTCTGATGGTAACACTCACTTTATCAGGGTATCCCTGAGGACTCTGATGGTGGTCCTGGTCGATACCACCTCCAATGCGGAAGCCACAACGAAACCTGGGTTTGCCATCTGAGTCTAAGACAGAATTGCCCTGCTGATCAAGCTCAGCTTCCTTTTCCAATACAATGGGGATCTGGTAAGCAAAATATAAAACAATTGATAATAAATATATCTCTGCAAAAAAATGTGACCAGTGTATGAAGCTAAAAATATTGTGCCCAAAAGGGCATAGCATTCAAAGATAGAACTAAGTTATTTTGTTAACTCAAACAACTTACTGGAATACAATTTTCTAACTTCTTTCCTTTCCATGGGTGATTCAAGGATACTGCCACATGGAACAGTAGTTCATTTATATCAAGGCCTATCAGCTTCATGTGGTGAGGAAAGAATAAAACCAGGCCATGCAAATGACTAAGGTCCTCAACGAATTAAGATTTCAGACTTGAAACAAATGATCACTTATAGTGCAGATCACAGATTAAGCACTGACTTATGAAGGATCATATATGAGAATTCAACCCCATAAGCAGATACTGGCATGACTAAGCTGGACCTCTATGTACAGTACCAGATCACCCAGATAATAACCAGAGAGAAAAAGGCTCCGAAGTTCACCTGAATTATGAAAACATTATGGTGGCTACATTCAAAATCTTATCTGAATTCTGTGCACAACACCCTGGCACTGGGTTAATTGATACAAACTTTCAAGTTTATCTGATTGTAGTATGAAGGATGTCATACATGAAATAACACTGGAAAACAGTCCTACATAAAGTCCAAATGTTGTAGTTACATAAATAATCGAAATATTTCAGAACCAATTATTCAACATACCACATACCTCTGCATGTGGGATTCAATACGGTCACCACATGACACTTTCAATATGACAGCTGTGGTGGTCATGCTTAAAGTATGTTTAGAATACACTGTGCAACTGAGGAGACGCAATAGCAAGGATCGTTCATTCAAGTCTCAGCATCATAGGTGTTGCAAAATATACAAATGCAATGCACCAAGACCTGCTTTTGCTGATTGGCGAACACACAATCTTTATAAATTCCTATCTTGATTGATTTTGGGACTGAATACAACCTTTTCTAGAGTAACCTACTGTGGAGGTATTATAATGCATTATAACTCACTTGATCTATCGATATGATTAGAAATTTCCCCTGAAATCCACAAACTATTTCAGGGTAGACTTGAATTCAAACGGGAAGTTTGCTTTTTAAATATTGTTAAAAGGACAACTAAATATCCATGCAATAAATGGTTAATATAAACGCCCAGTCAAGTGTGCCTTCAAAACGTAACTGTTGCATCCCTATCAATACCAGACTGTCATTGTGTCCACCTTATCAACATTTTTGTCACTTGTAATAATTATTGAAGAATGACAACTGACAATGGCATTTATATTTTTTTTAGCGTTGTAGCCACACCCACATCATTGATATTATTTCTGCTGTGCACATTTAAGAAAATCGCATCGGTCCGTTGCATTTCTAAATGTTTGGAGGAAATGCTGACATATTTTGATTTTGACAACTGATCGTGCCGGTTGCTATAACCTCACTTACACTCAGGCACTCGAGGGGATCGCCTGCTGTGTGGCCGGCCATCTTGGTATTTTCACCGGAAGAGGAAGAGAGTCAGAGAAAAATAAGGTCGTACTCTAACAGATTGTATTTGTAAAACAAAATATTTCCAAATCCTTAATTTTGCGACTTCTATTAGGTGCATCAAGTTTCTTTAACAGATGCCCCGAAACAACAATAGCGTGACAGGTGCTTGTTTTCACGAGTTCACTAAAAAAGTCTGTCTTCAATTCCTTGAAACGAATTATGAAAACTAAAATTAGAACAAATTGGTCGTTACATGTGATGTCATGGTTAATTAGTAGTACCAACAAACTTTAAAATTTTGTCATGAATAGTGCTGAACAGTATGGCACATACTATGCGCGTCTTAAAATCTTTGTCCGTTTTCTTGCGGCTTTGAATTGTTTTTAAAACTCCCGATGGCGCTCCCTTCAAAACGAAAAACGTGACAGTCACAGATGGTGATCAGTACCTTCAAGATATATTTAACTCGTTGTCATTAACTACACACTATGGACTCTATTGACATCTGGTATTTGAAGGAGGTATTATCATTTTATAACCAATGAGACATTGCATCGTAATCACGATAATTATGATCGTTTCTCATTGTGCTATATTCGATCACCCTAACACAACACCGACACGGATAATATTGTAATGCTATCTCTACCCAGATGGCTAGTATTGAATCCGACTTTACTGATTGTTGTGAGGGATTCCAGTATAGACTATACCCTTAGCAATCGAGTCTGGTAATAACAGACAACTGAAAGAACTGAATGGTTCCTATCCCTGAATCTGTGGATCAGTGTGCTTAATATCAATCACTAGATTGCAGGGGCGGATCTAGTTCAGCAAGCTAAACGTCGTGTTCGTCGGTGTATGCCTTGACAGGAACACGACGTTTAGCTTGCTGAACTAGGGCGGATCAAGAGGAATCTTTCCCCACCTTCTCCTCCGAAAAAATCCCCTGATGAGCATTTCCCCCTAACCTTTGGATTTCATGATTTATGTGCACTCCCCCTTCTCCAAGATGCTTGATCCACCCCTGGATTGTCTGGTCACCGTATTATGGGTGGTATATTGTAGAGTGGGGCATTAAACCACAAACAAGGTTGTTCTATCACTGGAATGTGCAGCTTTTCAGTGTTTACAATCCCAGTCTACTTTGTCAAGAGTTAAACATTTTTTTATTATATTTTAGTACAGCTGAGAATTCCTGTGGCCTGTTTTTTTAATATATATTTTTTGGGAAACCTAAACTATGTGGTTTTAGTCTTTTATGACAAGTTTTACAAATTTCTACACACAGAATACTAATGAAAGTTCCATCATCTGCATACCATGGTGAGGGTGTCAAAAATACCTACTAGTAACTGAAATACATGAAATTCTTGAAAGGCATTTTGAAATCTAGACACTATGTTTAAACGGTTCCTCCTTTTTCTAGGTGTATGTATGGAGGACAGCAGCCAGCATGACGTGGTATCTCCTATCGCTACCAGTACTCACTGTTGTGTATGCCCTCATTGCACAGCTCAATCCACTACACCCACTCACATGGATAACAGGTAGGTTAAGACAGGACCCCTATATCCACTCACATGGATGACAGGTAGGTTAAGACATGACCCCCTAAATCCACTCATGAAGATGACTGAGTGAGTAAGTTCAGTTTTACGCCGCTTTTAGCAATATTCCAGCAATATCACAGCGGGGAACACCAGAAATGGGCTTCACACATTGTACCCATTTGGGAATCGAACCCGGGCCTTCGTCGTGCAGAGTGAACTGGACGCTTTAACCACTAGGCTACCCCACCGCCCCAGGTGAGTTGAGACACCATCACATACACTCACATGGACAGCAGGTAAGTTGAGCCAAGATTACATGCACATGTATATCAGGTGAGTTGAGACACTGTACCTGCATGGATAACAGGTATGTTGGACCTCTACCAATTAACAAAATATGGTAAAGAGATTGTCCAGTGCTTTAGATCATACATTCAACAGGCAGCACAAAATTTCCAATTGACCAAAGAGAGCATAGAAAACATTTCTCACTGAACCTCTCAAAGCTGACAAACTCACTTGATATTGAACCTGATCCTCTACTTTCAGACACATTCTCTGCCATGCTGTCTGTTTACTTCATTTCTACTGCGGGCATCATAATGGCAGCTGATGGAGGCCTCGCTTTGCTGTCAGCATCGGCCTACTCAGGTATTGATAGTTACTCCCGCACCTTCAAATATTATCAGCCAGAGTGGTTAATTTTGTCTTGTTTTTGTTTGTTATTAACAATTGAAATGTGGGTGGTCTGTGTAAGACGTGTTTGATAGGCATGTGTTCAGATAATGTGAGGTGATTGTTCCTCTGCTTGTCTGTAGTTGTGGAACTGATGGACAAGGGAGGTAACTTGAACTCGAAACTCATTTGCACACCATTCATCCAATGCAAATTCATCTCAATAAGATGTTGGTCAGAACTGATCTTCAGAAACCCATAACTGTCAAAAGAGGTCATTATGGTATCACTATCAGAGGGTCAAACTCGGACTTGAATAATTCATGTCATCGTATCCCATTTGCAGAGATGAATGTTCAAGTTATCAATCACTGGATTGGTCCACCCAAACATATTTAAGTATTTCTGAAATATTGCTGAGTTTAGAATTAAACATGGGAGTGCAGATTTAACACAGGTTGTATTTAGTCCTCCATGGCTGTTTCACTTGTATCAAGTGTTACCAATATCCAAATGTTACGATGTCGGACTGAGGACAAATGCATGTAGTCCTTCGGGGCTGTTTTAGTTTTATCTAGTGTTGCCAATATCTGAGTGGTACAATGTCTGCTTCAGGATGCTTGTCTGTAGTCCTCCATTTCTTTTCAGTTGTTCCCGAATGTTACCGACATCCGACTGAGGAAGGTGGCATGGCTGCTGAGACCGGGGTGTCTGGTGCACATATCAGTGTACATGGCCGCTGGCTTTGTCATTTCATGTTGCTCCTCCATATATGCAGGCGACAGATTCTCGGGATTCGTCAAGTACACAGAATACGAAGGGTGGGTAAACCGCTAATCAGTGTTTGGCTTTGAACATTTTGAAATGAAAGAGTCATTGCACATTATGTGGTTCAACATCAGGAAATATTTGGATAAATACAATGGAACTTTAGGGGCATGACAGCGTAGCAGGATGAAATTGAGTAATTTGAATAGCACTAACTGTGACAGTTATGGAATATGATTCAGTGATTATCTTTCTAGTTCAAAGTGAACCATACTATGTTCATGAGTTCAACAAGTGATACTATAGTTGTCTCAGGCGATCCTGCCTCATTAAACTGATATGAACACTTGATCACAACATTGTTAAACTCCTGGGCCCTAATTCTCGAAACGTTTGTAGCCCTAAGAATTCTTAACTTTGATCGTAGCCAATGTGTTAAGAATGGGCTTAAGAAGTTCGTAGGTTCGAGAATAGCTAGCCTGGCCTCTACAGAGAAACAACAGTGATGGCACGGCATCTGTACCACCCTAATGCTGAATCCCAATAGGAATCGGTCCTCAGAAAACTGTGTAGGACATAGAACGAATCAGGCCAGTCTGCATAACCCATTGGTTTTTCACCAACTTGACTTCCTTGTCCCAACTTGCATAGTTACAGGTTGTTGTCATACAGCTTTCAGTTAGTACCACGGTACAAGAGATGATAGGCCATCTCGTGTACACATTACGTTTCTCACTGTTTATTGAGGAAAAGTGAAAGCAGATGAAAGAGCAGGGATTTGATGTAACCTGACATGTAGCTACTTAGTTTTTGTATGTTCTGACATGTTTTTTGTTTATTTTCAGTGACATTGTCTACCTGAACGAATGCCATGTGATGTTTGTTATGTATGGGTTGTACACAGGGCTGTACTTCTGCTGCCAATTCCACCTGTATCAACTCAACTACCTACAGTTTCCCATCATCCAGGTGAGAGTTGTCTCCCCTTCTCCATGTGTAACTACCAACAAAGCAGATCATCTTCACCATGTAACAAACTGTTTGTGCGGGTACTCTGTATTCTCATGTGTAACCTAGAGATTAATAGACAATGTACATGACATTCTCATCCTCATTCATCTTGTGAAATGATATATATTTTCAGAGGGAGAAGTTTTTTCAAGTCCGCAGTGAGGTGGCGTCTATGTTTATCAGATGTGTCACGGAGACTCTCCACCAAATGAAATACTTTTACCTGCTATACTTTTTACTAGGTGAGTATATAAGTAATTTTAAGCTTATCCTTACTCTCTTGTTCTTTTGACGGTGGATTGAAAACGACCTGAAATAAAGTTATCCTATCTCATATTATGTACTCTCTTGTTCTTTGGACCATGGGGTGGAAACGACCTGAAACAAAGTTTTGAGCCTCTTCTAATACCTCGCCCAACATACCTCTTGTTGATATAGACGGTCACAGAGAGTGCCATCTGCTGAGGATGATCACGTGACTGGAGTCATTCTTTCTTGTAGCCCTTGGGTGCAGACAACCTATCTAATATATATTATATCTCTATTATCTCATATTGGTATTTCGTTTCATCTGTAAGGAAAGTGAGTGAGTGAGTTAAGTTTTATGCCGCACTCTGCAATATTCCAGCTATACGACTGTGGTCTGTAAATAATCGAGTCTAGACCAGACAATCCAGTGATAAACGGCATGAGCCCACAATTGGGATACGATGGCATGTGTCAACCAAGTCAGCCAGCCTGACCACCCGATCAAGTTTGTTGCCTCTTACGACAAGCACTGTAAAGTAGGAATATATATAAGAACTAGTAGAAAGAATAAAGAAAGATAACTAGAAGGTTTAATAAAGATATATATAATGAGGTGGATGGGTTAGGACCAGCAACTCATGCAAAACTCAAGCAACTCATTGCACAATCCTTATTCATCTTGCATAGATTGTATGAGAATTTGCAGTTCGTAAAAACATTGCCATGTCCGTAATTGTCTTGACAATAGTCAGTTATAGGAAGGCCAGGTCTCCTGTCAAATATTGAGTCTTTCCAGTACAAACAGGTGTGTGAAGGCAGTTGAAATGCATACCAATCACCAGTGTGAAAAATAGTTTCCAAATTTTGCTAGCCAGTCGGGCTAACTATGCCTGAGAGTTACTAGCCCACAAAATAATTCACTAGCCCAAAATTTGAATGTAGACACGGGTTTCACAATTAAGCTGCTAATAAGATGAACAGTTTTATCAGGCCATAATTTTGCATGGCTTAAAAGTGTATTTTAACTTAACAAGTCGGAGAGAGTGATATAATTACAAAATGACCTCATTAAAATTCACTAGCCAATCGGGTGACTGTGGAGATTTACTGGCCCGACTGGATTTTTACTATCCACAGGCTAGTGGGCCAGTGGCTATTTCGCACACTGCCAATCACTCATGCACTTACATTGTAGACTGTGCTCGGTAGTAGTGGCCTATTGGTGTTATTATCTCTTGGCATCATCCATGTTTGATCCATGTGTACCGTTGTTTCCAGGCCACATACCCAGAGGATGGATTCTACACAGTTTGAACCTCATGCTGAGGTAGGAACAGTCTCAGATCAACCAGTCAGTTTTCTGGTGGGGTCTTGGAGTTTTGTTTGCCTTTTTTGTGGGAAAATCTGAGGATAAATTACTGTAGCCAAGTCCGCTGACAAGTGAAGGTTGTATGATGCTGTGTTGTAGGGCTGTGCCATTTTGCAAAAGTTTTATTTGTTTTCTTCTACAATTATTATAATGTTTCATTGAAATGTTTCCATGAGGACTGACTGACTGACATGACTGAGTTTGGTTTTACGCCGCTTTTAGCAATATTCCAGCAACATCACGGCGGGGGACACCAGAAATGGGCTTCACTCATTGTACCAATGTGGGGATTCGAACCCGGGTCTTCGGCGTGACGAGCCAACGCTTTAACCATTAGGCTACCCCACCGCCCCGTTTCCATGAGAACAAGACAGGAGGAAAATAATTGATGACGAGGGAATACCTAGAAGGATATATCACATGTGCGCACACACAAACAACAATGAAACACACACACAAACTACAAACAGTTTTATGCACATGCGTGCATGTGCATGCACATACTCACATACACTCAGACACAAACAACTGACACACTTACTGACCCCTGCCATTATGACACGAATTCAGTTCATTTTCAGATCTATCTTTTAATCCATCTGTTCAAATATCTACAAGGTTGGGCTGAAAGGGTCCCCCATCAATACATTTTACGGGTCTTTGCTAGTTATCTGAGGGTTCTGCAAAGTATTGAAATGGTGTGGTGTAAAGTATGTTCAGAGAATGACTGATGACTCATGACACGACAACGATCATGACTGATTGGTAAAATAATCGGTTAGTGTCATTAATGAAATTTGTTAATGCACTTAAAAATAAGGAAAAAAACATGTAGTTCTTTTGGGGCTTTTTGGCAAAATTTTACATCTTTGAAGGATGACTAGTATGTTAGGAACATAAATTTCTTGGAGCTTTAAGATAAATTCAATCATGACTTGAAACGAGCTTGTAGTGCTTACAAAATGTAACAGACAAAACCAACCATGTGAAAAATATTGTTAATGAAAACAAGTGTTCCAAAATTGGTTGTGTTCGATTATGAGAAATTATGATCGATTGCTTGGTCGTTTAGTCACTACGACCAATCTTCAATTATTTCAATTAATCGGACCACCACTAATAACTACTCTAATGCGCTGTGGGTACGGCTTGGTATGTTTGTCCATCTACAGTATTTGGGGTTTTCTGTGTCCATTCTCTATATTTGTGTATACTATCTGTTTATTCTCGCCTGTGGGTCGGGCTGAAGATCACTAGGAAAACAATAATGACCATCATGGCACCACATGAACCAACAAACCTACATTACTCCTCATGGCTAGTTTCTCATGAACTCTGTTGATCACAACTTGATGAGATGTTACCTGACGACATGTACAGATGTATTTACTGGTGCTTCAGCCCAGATGCTCAGCCTCTGGACACTGTGTGGGGTCTCCTGGATGTGGGCGTCGCCATCCAGCTGTTGCTGCTTGGGTGCTTCCTTAACTACACCTGGAGTCTCTCCGTTCTCCTCTACCGAGTCTACCACACTGAGGTTAGGAGTTCTTATAAGCCCAGTCCAGCTTGTCCTCTCTTTGTGCCTAGTGTCACTTCTACACACTTTTTTTCTTTTTAGATATCTGTTCATTAAGCTGGTTTGAAGAGTACAGATGAACTGGTTGGCTGTTTCCTTATCATGGAAAACTCACTGTTCAGAATATGTCATATTCATCATTTGCATTGCTGTAGTATATGACTGGTCATATGTCTTTGTGGCATGTATCAGCCAGCTTTTAGAAATATCATGGGGTGGGGGGACATGGTGGATCTGCTCTCGTCAGATGCCACAATTTGCTGTGCCTGTGTCCATTAGGCAGCCAGAAACCTTTGGGTGTGTATGTGAATCCCAGTTATTTTGTGTGTGTGCATGCACATTTATTGTTATGGGTATAGTATATAGTATATTTCTGAAGGTAAATCATATGACAAAGATACTGTGTACATAGACATTACCAGCATCTATTTGGTATCAACCTAAGTAGTATAGGGAATGGTGGTCCGATGTACACCATACCTAGGAGCCTCCAAAAAACCAATTCGACTCCTACAGCCACAGACCATTTTGCCGTCTTCTATGAATTGGCGAAAGCACGGCAAGTGTCGAGAAACTTCAAGAAACTGTCGAGGGATCTGGTATCGCTCGTGGAAGGTGTATCCCGATCGCTCAAGGATTTGTTTCTCTCGGTGTCGGAAAGCAAGACATGGGAACAATTCTCTAGCAGGGTCTCAAAGACTTTCGCCATGTCGGAAGTTGTCTTTGTTTGTGCCTCTGTTTGTGTCTCGGAGCCGCCCGGATTTGTGTATATCTGGCTTGCGATATGTGGTACTTCCTCTTCACTTCCCGAAGGAACAAACGACCAGATCATATCTCAGCATAGACATCACGCGATCGCTTGGTTCCTGGCATTGTTCTATATCCATACACACAGCATATCTCTAATTGGAGTGCACTTCCTCCAGTGAAATGTGTAGGGACACTTCCGGACTAGTTTGGTGTACCCATGTGTCATCGGACCACCGTTCCCTATTCTACTACCTAACTGTATCATCAGTCCTCCAACAATGTCTGTGCTATGTATGTTTGTGAGATAGAGTGTATATGCTTATAACAGAGCCATGTAATAGGACCTTCATTCACTCTCCGTTGTCATCTTACAGCTTCAAATTTCTGTCAAGAAATGAAGTTTTCTCCAATGTTCAGTCGTGCCTGCATCTCTGCAGAATGTATTGTATGATTATTACTGACCCCATGTCTTGGTTTCAGAGGCTGGAGTTCCCAGTGGACAGTGCCTTTGACAGCTACAAGAACAAGAGCCTGCTGTCAGCCATTTCCTGTCAGAACAAGGCCTTGCTTCAGGTACATTAGTAAACAAGAGGAGATAACTCCCAGGGCATTACTGCAGGTACATACTGAACAAGGGGAAATACCTCCCAGGGGGCCTTATCGCGAGTACACAGCAAGCAAGGGGAGGCAACTTCCAAGGCCATGCTGTTGGTACATTAGTAAACAAGTCGAGGTAAACTGGTAACTCCAAAGGCACTGCTGTGGGTACTTTAGTAAACAAGGAGGGGTAACTCCCTGGCTAGCTATTCTCGAAACGTTTGTAGCCCTACGAAATTCTTAAGCCCATTCTTAACACATTGGCTATGATCAAAGTTAAGAATTCTTAGGGCTACAAACGTTTCGAGAATAATGCCCCAGGTTCTTAATACCACAAGTACATAGTAAACAAGGGGAGGTAACTCCCAAGGCCATGCTGTAGGTACATTAGTAAACAAGGGGAGGTAACTCCCAAGGCCATGCTGCAGGTACGTTAGTAAACAAGGGAAGATGCCTTGCTGCAAGTACACAGTAAACAAGGAGAGGAAACTCCCAGGGCCCTGGGCCCACATTGCGATAATATTTTACCTGAAATACCCTCTCATCACGTACCATAATCCTTACCTGTAACACAATCCAAACACACACAATCAGAGCTACAGATAACCTTTTGGGTCATTGAGTTATGTTCTCGCTTGTGTTCATCTCAACTGGGTATCCTTTTTTCCTTTTAGTATCCAAATAAATTGTACTCACCTCCCTCAAACTCATTTGGGTATTTTGCCATTTTCCATTAATTTTAAAAATATAATAAAGTTTAAATGTTAGTGTTTGTTATTTATATTTGATCTGTAATATGAGAAACAATAAGAAAGACTGCAAGTTGTCAAGTTCATGTCCTGAAATAGAACCTCTCAATACACCTCAGTTATTTTATCTATCCACCGGTACGCAAGCTAAGGTTTTACATTTCCGTGTGTGCGAATGTAAGATCACATTTATTGAGTATTTACCAAAATTCAAGCGTACTTGTACGCAATAAACTTAATAGGAATTGAGTTTTCACATAAATATTTGCGTAGTTTACGCAGATACGCAACTTATCTGTACCTGTGCACAATAATCCCCATTGTAACACAATCTCAACAGACCATTGTCACACCCTGAGCATCATCCCCTTCTATCTTCCAAACAACTAAACATGTTTCATGTGATGTTTGTTACAGCACCTGGGTTACCTGGATCTGCTACACCTGGCCAGATTTTCACCTGTACGACGCAGACAGGTACTCACTCTCAGTCAGCCAGGTAACACATTCTTGTTGTAAATGTATGTTCTTCTGACTGAACAGTAAATTCAGATCTTTCTAAATTAATTTGAAGAAGGAAATTGTTAACCTTCCTACTTATTTTCTCAATTTGGTGCAATGGTAATTTGACATAGTGACGACCTTTACCTGCAGGTGGCCACCCACACACCTGGAACAAGTTGTCTGCAGCCTGCCTTGGGGACATTGACCTTCTCACAACACAGGTTCAGGAGTCCAACTGGAGTGCTATGGCAGGGGTCGCCCACAAGCCCCAATGTGTGTCGGATGCAGGTAAGACGACAAATCCCCCCTATGGTGGTTGCAGGTTGACCACAAACATCCTCTGTGTATCACCCCAGTATGACCACAAATCCCCTGAATCAGACAATAGCAGCAAGGTCGGAGACAAAGATGGGACCACATCTTGTGAGCAATCTCCCAAATTGTTTGGGTACAATACCACAATCAACCCAGAGTCTCTAAGGCTGATCGCAATCAGTGAAGTCACAGAGCCTTAACGCATGATCCAGATGTAGATGAGAGCCTCTCATGGTCAGATGAAAATGTACAGTTACCTTTTACAACCTGGACAGATTCAGCTGGCTGTTTTTTAGATTTTGAATTATGGTAACAGGTTTGTTTGCATTTTGGGATGAAAGCTCTTGTCATCATCTGACCAGTACTCTGAGATTACCCTTGTATGTTAAATGATGCATGGTGAATGTTTTTTGGTTACCCAGCTGGTACTGGTGGCCAACCTGGCTCAGATGGTATAGTTCTGGGTGCAGAGTTGTGTCCATTGGGCAGTCCAGAACCTTATGATTGTGGGTTTACAGGTTTGTCAGCAGCATACCTTTATTGGTTTCTCCGAAATGGTAAACATCTCACACCGGCATCACTTGGATCTTTCCTCTGACGTGATGCTGGTGTGATTTAATATAACTGGAATACTGTTAAGTATGGCGTTAAACACATCTCACTCACTCCTGGTTACTCATGTTTGACATTGTCTGTCTGTTCCAGGTGAGGGGTCCACCTTGCGGTACCGCAGTAGTGCAGGGGTTAACACAATATTCACAGGTATGTACACACAACAGGGGTTAACACAATATTCACAGGTATGTACACACAACGGGTTAACACAATATTCACAGGTATGTACACACAACACGGGTTAACACAATATTCACAGGTATGTACACTCAACGGGTTAACACAATATTCACAGGTATGTACACACAACAGGGGTTAACACAATATTCACAGGTATGTACACTCAACGGGTTAACACAATATTCACAGGTATGTACACACAACAGGTACACACAACAGGGGTTAACACAATATTCACAGGTATGTACACTCAACGGGTTAACACAATATTCACAGGTATGTACACACAACAGGGGTTAACACAATATTCACAGGTATGTACACTCAACGGGTTAACACAATATTCACAGGTATGTACACACAACACGGGTTAACACAACATTCGTAGATAGGTTCACACAACTCATGTGGGTAGTGTTGTCAAAGTAGCCTTCCCCTATGGAAGTATGCAGACACCAGGGTTAACACTCCCATTATTTGGTGTTTACAATATATTCCTGCCTTTAAACATGTGAGGAGTACCTGCTTTGAATATATGTTACATTTTTTATCATTCCATTATCATCAATTAAGATGTTATCTCAAAATATTTTATGTGCAGTTATTCCTTAAAATGGATTGATTGGCACTATGTTGAACAGAGAAAAATATGGTCATTTTAATAGAAGTGGTTTACAAGAAAAACAATGCCAGCAGTACCAGTATGGTTATGTTTCCCCAGGGACAAAAGAAGGGGAGAGCAAATCAAGTACAACGGCAGCAGCTCCATCCACTCCATGGACAGACAAGGTAGAGTACAAACACCACCATCAGGATCACAACACATGGAGAACTTGATTTGCCAAGGATATAAAATACCTTCAGGTCAAGCCTAGTCAACAATGTTTCTGAGACATTAGATTTCTTCTCTTGAGGAGGTTCTTCTCCAAGCCAGTCATCTTAGACTAAAATGCAAGAGATGTCACATATGCCATGATGTAGGTAGCCAAAGAAGGTCCATATCTGGAACAAATTAATGTGAATAATATTTGATGTCAGCTCTCTCATTACTTTAATTATCTTCCAACATCAGGTATATTGTTAATTTATCAACCCAATTAATATTAATACTAACCAGCATTTGTGACTGAAACATCGGCACATGGGTGCAAGGATAATATGTTAGTGATATTTGAGTCATGAAGTTGTGTCAGATTTATATGGGAGGATACTTGAAGAGAAGTAGGCTTCTGTGGCCACTCATGCTGTATGCTGTTATGAGTAAGTGAGTGCCATTAGTTTTACGCCGCACTCAGCAATATTCCAGCTATATGGGGGTGGTCTGTAAATAATCGAGTCTGGACCAGACAATCCAGTGATCAACAGCATGAGCATCGACTTGTGTCAACCAAGCCAGCATGCCTGACCACCCTATGCTGTAATGAAGATTTCTCTGGTGATATTTGTGTAGGGATGTAGATGGATCTGAGTAATAAGGCAGGGAAATAATTTGTCAACAAGCACATTCTGCATTTTTACACTACAGGACTGAAGACAGCAGCAACCTATGCTCATGGGTGATTCTATATGGTACTGGACACCAGCAACCTATATTTGCGATACAACTTACCTGGTCAGGTTTCCACATGACTTTGTTGATTGCTTGTCATTGCTCCCTGATAGTATTCATAATATCAATCACTGGTTTGTCTAGTCCAGGATCAGTTACTTACAGGCTGTGGTCATTTAGCAAATTTGTTGTTTCCCCATGAGTTACACAACTCTTGACTGAAAGACTTCTAATGCCATCTTGCTGTTTTGCCCTGCAGGTGACTTCCTTCCTGGCACAGAAACCCCTCATCGGCTTCTTCTTCCGTCAGCTGCCAGATGCTAAAAGCAGGCAGTTGTTTGCTAACTCCCAGAAACAGATCTGGGCAATTGATGGTAAGTCAACTTGACCATCTTGTCAGCAAACCTGAAGTATTTCCAGAAACAATACACTTGTAGAGATCTAATGTATCACTAACATGTCTCTGGGATTCATGGACCAGTGGGTCTGAATCCAGTCTGTCCATTGCAGGCTCCATTGTATCATTCTTCGAGGGCTTTTGTATTCCACTCATAACTGAATAAGACAAATATGTATTTGCTAATTTAAGAAATCCTGTGTCATATCAACACATTTAAAATATTTGTCTTGCCTGCTTGATTTTATCGACAGTGATGAACAGTTTAATCCATTTACTTTCTCAAAGGTCTCACAGTGTCAACCACAGAGCAAAGTGACATGTTATACCTCCCACAGGATTCAAAAGATGGAAGCCAACTGATGAATTCCTTGTTTCTTTATCCAAATGTTTCTGTATTTCACTACTACCATGTGTTTACAGCGCTGTCATATCTGGTGGCAGCATCCTTCACAGAAGACAAGTTTGGCATCGTCCAGCGTTCACTTCCCTCCATCCTTGCCAGCCTGCTTAACCTTCATGAGGTAAAATGTCCCAGTACTTTATCTCCTTATGTCCCATGACTCCGTCTCTCTCATTTCTATGTCTCCCTATTATCCAAGTACTGCACCTTCCAATCTCTCAGTACTGTGTCTCCCCATCTCCCTGTACCGTGTCTCCTAATCGCCCAGTACTGTGTCTCCCCATCACCCAGTACTGTGTCTCCCAATCACCCAGTACTGTGTCTCCCCATCTCCCAGTACTGTGTCTCCCCATCGCCCAGTGCTGTGTCTCCCAATCACCCAGTACTGTGTCTCCCCATCTCCCTGTACTGTGTCTCCCCATCTCCCAGTACTGTGTCTTCCCCATCAGCCCAGTACTGTGTCTCCCAATCATCCAGTACTGTGTCTCCCCATCACCCAGTACCATGTCTCCCGATCTCCAAGTACTGTGTCTCCCCATCTCCCAGTACTGTACAGTGTTTCCCCATCACTCAGTACTGTGTCTCCCCATCTCCCAGTACTGTACCGTGTCTCCCCATCGCCCAGTACTGTGTCTCCCCATCACCCAGTACTGTGTCTCCCCATCTCCCAGTACTGTACAGTGTCTCCCCATCGCCCAGTACTGTGTCTCGCCATCTCCCAGTACTGTGTCTCCCCATCTCCCAGTACTGTACTGTGTCTCCCCATCACTCAGTACTGTGTCTCCCCATCTCCCAGTACTGTACCGTGTCTCCCCATCGCCCAGTACTGTGTCTCCCCATCTCCGAGTACTGTGTCTCCCCATCTCCCAGTACTGTGTCTCCCCATCGCCCAGTACTGTGTCTCCCCATCACCCAGTACTGTGTCTCCCCATCTCCCAGTACTGTACAGTGTCTCCCCATCGCCCAGTACTGTGTCTCCCCATCTCCCAGTACTGTGTCTCCCCATCTCCCAGTACTGTACTGTGTCTCCCCATCACTCAGTACTGTGTCTCCCCATCTCCCAGTACTGTACCGTGTCTCCCAATCGCCCAGTACTGTGTCTCCCCATCTCCCAGTACTGTGTGTCCCCATCTCCCAGTACTGTACTGTGTCTCCCCATCTCCCAGTACTGTGTCTCCCCATCTCCCTGTACCGTGTCTCCCCATCACCCAGTACTGTGTCTTCCCATCACCCAGTACTGTGTCTCCCCATCACCCGGTACTGTGTCTCCGCATCGCCCAGTACTGTATCTCCCGTTACTGTAGCTCTTCATCAACCAATACTGTACTGTGTCTCCCCATCACCCAGTACTGTATCTCCCTGAGTACTGTGTTCCCCATCACCCAGTACTGTATGTCACCCCTTCACCTTAGTACTGTATTGTTCCCCATCACCCAGTACTTGTATCTCCCATTGTAGTTTCCATCACCCAGTACTTGTATCTCCCCATCACCCAGTACTGTGTCTCCCTCATCGCCCCAGTACTGTATCTCCCCATCCTCAGTACTGTGTCTCCCCCATCACCCAGTAGTGTGTCTCCCATCGCCTGTACTGTGTCTCCCCATCTCCCAGTACCTGTGTCTCCCATCACCCAGTACTGTGTCTCCCCATCTCCTAGTACTGTGTTCTCCCTCATCGCCCCAGTACTGTGTCTCCCCATCAAGTCCCTGTACCGTGTCTCCCCATCGCCCAGTACTGTGTCTCCCTATCTCCCAGTACTGTGTCTCCCCATCTCCCAGTAGTGTACTGTGTCTCCCCATCACCCAGTACTGTGTCTCCCTATCTCCTAGTACTGTACTGTCTTCTCCCCTATCGCCAAGTACTGTGTCTCCTCATCTCCCAGTACTGTACTGTGTCTCCCCCATCTCCCAGTACTGTGTCTCCCCATCTCCCTGTACTGTGTGTCTCCCATCTCCTCAGTACTGTGTGTCTCCCCATCTCCCTGTACTGTGTCTCCCCTTTCTCCCCCATCTCTACTGTACTGTGTCTCCCATCACCCAGTACTGTGTCTCCCCATCACCCAGTACTGTGTCTCCCCATCTCCAGTACTGTGTCTCCCCTTATCGCTCCCTGTACTGTATCTCCCCATCTCCCAGTTCCCATCTCCAATCTCTGTACTGTGTCTCCCCATCACCCAGTACTGTGTCTCCATCTTACTGTGTGTCTCCCCATCACCCAGTACTTTGTCTCCCCTTCACCCAGTACTGTATTGTGTCTCCCCATCACCCAGTACTGTATCTCCCGTTACTGTAGCTCTCCATCACCCAGTACTGTATCTCCCCATCACCAAGTACTGTGTCTCCCCATCGCCCAGTACTGTGTCTCCCCATCACCCAGTAGTGTGTCTCCCCATCACCCAGTACTGTGTCTCCCCATCTCCCAGTACTGTGTCTCCCCATCACCCAGTACTGTGTCTCCCTTATCTCCCTGTACTGTGTCTCCCTCACCCAAGTATTGTGTCTCCCTTATCAAGTCCCTGTACTGTGTCTCCCCATCACCCAGTACTGTGTCTCCCCATCTCTCCAGTAGTGTACTGTGTCTCCCATCATCCCTAGTACTGTGTCTCCCCATCTCCCAGTACTGTACTGTGTCTCCCCATCGCCCAGTACTGTGTCTCCCCATCTCCCAGTACTGTACTGTGTCTCCCCATCTCCCAGTACTGTGTCTCCCCATCTCCCTGTACCGTGTCTCCCCATCGCCCAGTACCGTGTCTCCCCATCTCCCTGTACCGTGTCTCCCCATCGCCCAGTACTGTGTCTCCCCATCTCCCTGTACTGTGTCTCCCTTTCTCCCAGTACTGTACTGTCTCCCCATCGCCCAGTACTTTTTCTCCCCATCACCCAGTACTGTGTCTTCCCATCACCCAGTACTGTGTCTCCCATCTCCATCTCCTGTGTCTCCCACCTTTGTATTCACTGTGTCTCCAGCTACTGTAGTTTCCCCATCTCCTGTACTGTGTCTCCCCATCACCCAGTACTGTATCTCCTGTTACTGTAGCTCTCCATCACCCAGTCCTATGTCTCCCCATCACCCAGTACTGTGTCTCCCCATCACCCCATACTGTATTGTGTCTCCCCATCACCCAGTACTGTATCTCCCGTTACTGTAGCTCTCCATCACCCAGTCCTATGTCTCCTCATCTCCCAGTACTGTGTGTCTCCCATCATCTCCCAGTACTGTATCTCCCCATCACCCAGTAGTGTGTCTCCCCATCTCCCTGTACCGTGTCTCCCCATCGCCCAGTACTGTGTCTCCCCATCTCCGTGTACCGTGTCTCTCCATCACCCAGTACTGTACTGTCTCCCCATCATCCAGTACTGTGTCTCCCCATCACCCAGTACTGTGTCTCCCCATCACCCAGTACTATGTCTCCCCATCTCCCAGTATTGTACTGTGTCTCCCCATCACCCAGTACTGTGTCTCCCCATCACCCAGTACTTTGTCTCCCCATCTCCCAGTACTGTGTCTCTCCATCACCCAGTACTTTACTGTGTCTCCCCATCACCCAGTTCTGTGTCTCCCCATCACCCAGTACTGTGTCTCCCCATCTCCCTGTACTATGTCTCCCCATCTCCCAGTACTGTGTCTCCCCATCTCCCTGTACTGTACTTGTACTGTGTCTCCCCCATCACCCAGTGTCTCTGTCTCCCCCATCACCCAGTACTGTGTCTCCCATCACCCTGTACTGTGTTCCCCATCTCCCAGTAGTGTGTCTCCCCATCTGTGTCCCCAGTACTGTGTCTCCCCATCTCCCAGTACTGTGTCTCCCCCTGTGTCTCCCTGTACTGTGTCTCCTCACCTATCTCACTCAGTACTGTGTCTCCCCATCTCCCAGTACTGTACTGTGTGTCTCCCCATCACCCTAGTGTCTGTGTCTCCTCATCACCCAGTACTGTGTCTCCCCATCTCCCAGTACTGTGTGTCTCTCCCCATCTCCCTGTACTGTGTCTCATCTCCTCAGTACTGTCCCCAGTACTGTGTCTCCCCATCTCCCAGTACTGTACTGTGTCTCCCCATCACTCCCTGTACTGTGTCTCCCCATCTCCCAGTACTGTACTGTGTCTCCCCATCTCCCAGTACTGTGTCTCCCCATCTCCTGTACTGTGTCTCCCCATCTCCCAGTACTGTGTCTCCCCATCTCCCAGTACTGTACTGTGTCTCCCCATCACCCAGTACTGTGTCTCCCCATCTCCCAGTACTGTGTCTCCCCATCTCCCAGTACTGTGTCTCCCCATCTCCCAGTACTGTGTCTCCCCATCTCCCAGTACTGTACTGTCTCCCATCTCCCAGTACTGTGTCTCTCATCTCCCAGTACTGTACTGTCTCCCATCTCCCTTGTACTGTGTCTCCCCATCTCCCAGTACTGTGTCTCCCCATCTCCCAGTACTGTACTGTGTCTCCCCATCTCCCAGTACTGTGTCTCCCCATCTCCCAGTACCACTGTGTCTCCCCATCTCCCTGTACTGTGTCTCCCCATCTCCCAGTACTGTGTCTCCCCATCACCCAGTACTGTGTCTGTGTCTCCCCATCTCAACTGTGTCTCATCTCCCAGTACTGTGTCTCCCCATCTCCCTGTAGCTTGTCTCCCCATCTCCCACTGTACTGTGTCTCCCCATCACCCAGTACTGTGTCTCCCCATCTCCCAGTACTGTGTCTCCCCATCTCCCAGTACTGTGTCTCCCCATCTCCCAGTACTGTGTCTCCCCATCTCCCAGTACTGTGTCTCTCCAGTATCTAGCTCTCCATCACCCAGTACTGTGTCTCCCCATCTCCCAGTACTGTGTCTCCCCATCTCCCAGTACTGTATCTCCCCATCACCCAGTACTGTGTCTCCCCATCTCCCAGTACTGTGTCTCCCCATCTCCCAGTACCATGTGTCCCCCATCTCCCAGTACTGTCTCCCCCAGTACTGTGTCTCCCCATCTCCCAGTACTGTGTCTCCCATCTCCCAGTACTGTGTTCCCCCATCTCCCTAGTGTGTGATGTGTCTCCCCCTCCCACTGCCCAGTCTCCACTGTGTCCCCATCTCCCAGTACTGTGTCTCCCCATCTCCCAGTAGTGTACTGTGTCCCCCATCTCCCAGTACTGTGTCTCCCCATCTCCCAGTACTGTACCTGTGTCTCCCCATCTCCCAGTACTGTGTCTCCCCATCTCCCAGTACTGTACTGTGTCTCCCCATCTCCCAGTACTGTGTGTCTCCCCATCTCCCAGTACTGTGTCTCCCCATCAGTACCAGTCTCTGTGTCTCCCAGTACCATCTCCCATGTACTGTGTGTCTCCCATCTCCCAGTACTGTGTGTCCCCCATCACCCAGTACTGTGTCTCCCATCACCCAGTACTGTGTCTCTCCCCATCACCCAGTACTGTGTGTCTCTCTCCATCACCCAGTACTGTGTGTCCTCCCCATCTCCAAGTACTGTATCTCCCGTGCTCTGTCTCCCAGTACCCATCAACCCCCATACTGTACTGTGTCTCCCCATCTCCCAGTACTGTCTCTCCTCTTACTGTGTCTCCCCATCACCCAGTACTTTGTCTCCCCATCTCACCCAGTACTGTATTGTGTCTCCCCATCTCCCAGTACTGTCTCCCCATCTCCCCAGTACTGTGTGTTCCCCATCTCCCAGTACTGTGTCTCCCCATCACCCAAGTACTGTGTCTCCCCATCTCCCAGTACTGTGTCTCCCCATCTCCCCAGTACTGTGTCTCTCACTGTGTCTCCCCATCTCCCAGTACTGTGTCTCCCCATCTCCCAGTACTGTGTCTCCCCATCTCCCAGTACTGTGTCTCCCCATCTCCCAGTACTGTGTCTCCCCATCTCCCTGTACTGTGTCTCCCCATCTCCCTGTACTGTGTCTCCCCATCTCCCAGTACTGTGTCTCCCCATCTCCCAGTACTGTGTCTCCCCATCTCCCAGTAGTGTACTGTGTCTCCCCATCTCCCAGTACTGTGTCTCCCCATCTCCCAGTACTGTACTGTGTCTCCCCATCTCCAAGTACTGTGTCTCCCCATCTCCCAGTACTGTACTGTGTCTCCCCATCTCCCAGTACCATGTCTCCCCATCTCCCAGTACTGTGTCTCCCCATCTCCCAGTACTGTACTGTGTCTCCCCATCACCCGTACTGTGTCTCTCCCCATCTCCCAGTACCATGTGTTCCCCATCTCCCAGTACCATCTGTACTGTGTCCTCCCCATCTCCCAGTACTGTACTGTCTCCCCATCTCCCAGTACTGTTGTCTCCCCATCACCCAGTACTGTGTCTTCCCATCACCCAGTACTGTGTCTCCCCATCTCCCAGTACTGTGTCTCCCCATCGCCCAGTACTGTATCTCCCGTTACTGTAGCTCTCCATCAACCAATACTGTACTGTGTCTCCCCATCACCCAGTACTGTATCTCCTGTTACTGTAGCTCTCCATCACCCAGTCCTATGTCTCCCCATCACCCAGTACTGTGTCTCCCCATCACCCAATACTGTATTGTGTCTCCCCATCACCCAGTACTGTACTCCCAGTGTTCCCCATCTCCCCATCACCCAGTACTGTGTCTCCCCATCTCCCAGTACTGTGTCTCCCCATCTCCCAGTACTGTGTCTCCCCATCACCCAGTACTGTGTCTCCCCATCTCCCCTGTACTGTGTGTCTCCATCTCATCTCCCAGTACTGTGTCTCCCCATCTCCCAGTACTGTGTCTCTCTCCATCACCCAGTACTGTACTGTGTCTCCATCATCCAGTACTGTGTCTCCCCATCACCCAGTACTGTGTCTCCCCATCACCCAGTACTCCCATGTCTCCCTCATCTCCCAGTATTGTACTGTGTCTCCCCATCACCCAGTACTGTGTCTCCCCATCTCCTGTACCATGTGTCTCTGTCTCCCAATGTGTCCCCAGTACTGTATGTTCTCCATCACCCAGTACTGTGTCTCTGTGTCTCCCATCTCCCAGTACTGTATGTCTCCCCATCACCCAGTACTGTGTCTCCCCCATCTCCCAGTACTGTGTCTCCCCATCTCCCAGTACTGTACTGTGTCCCCCGTCACCTCAGTACTGTGTCTCCCTCATCACCCAGTACTGTGTCTCCCCATTCCCCTGTGTAATTGTCTCCCCATCTCCCCAGTGTGTGTCTCCTCCATCTCCCAGTACTGTGTCTCCCCATCTCCCAGTGCTGTGTCTCCCTCATCACCCAGTACTGTGTCTCCTCCATCTCCCAGTACTGTGTCTCAGTCCCCATCTCCAAGTACTGTGTCTCCACCCATCTCCCAGTGTCTGTGTCTCCCCATCTCCCAGTACTGTGTCTCCATCTCCCAGTCATTTCTGTACTGTGTCTCCCCATCTCCCCAGTACTGTATCTCCATGTCCCAGTACTGTGTCTCCCCATCACCCAGTACTGTGTCTCCCCATCACCCAGTAGTACTGTGTCTCCCCATCACCCAGTACTGTACTGTGTCTCCCCATCTCCCAGTACTGTGTCTCCCATCTCCCATAGTGTCTCCCATCTCCCAGTCCTCTGTCTCCCATCACCCAGTACTGTGTCTCCCCATCTCCCAGTACTGTGTCTCCCCATCACCCAGTAGTGTGTCTCCCCATCTCCCAGTACTGTGTCTCCCCATCTCCCAGTACCATGTCTCCCCATCACCCAGTACTGTGTCTCCCCATCTCCCAGTACTGTGTCTCCCCATCTCCCAGTACTGTGTCTCCCCATCTCCCAGTACTGTGTCTCCCCATCACCCAGTACCATGTCTCCCCATCACCCAGTACTGTGTCTCCCCATCTCCCAGTACTGTACTGTGTCTCCCCATCTCCCAGTACTGTACTGTGTCTCCCCATCAAGTCCCAGTACCGTGTCTCCCCATCACCCAGTACTGTGTCTCCCCATCACCCAGTACTGTGTCTCCCCATCTCCCAGTACTGTACCGTGTCTCACCATCTCCCAGTACTGTGTCTCCCTATATCCAAGTACTGTGGAAGACTGCAACCACTGCTCATGTGATATGGATGGATATTTTCAACTTTTGGTTTATTTTTAGAATGTTGAGAAGCACTTCAAGTTGAGTTCTAGTTCAAGTCGCCGCACACAGAAGGTGTCACCATATCCCAGCGACGCCCCTCTCCGCCACCAACTACACTCGGCCCTTAAAACATCCATATACAGAATTGTCAATGTGTTTGGGACCCATCTGATGTAAGTTTACTCTGCTGGATTGAAGAAAGGATAAATAGTGTCATGTCACAATTGCCATATTGCCTGTAAACAAGTATTCAGGGGAAGTAACTCTGATTAGACAAACTACAACCGACTAAAACCATATTGTTTCTAATTGAACAAGAATGTTGCCAGTGAGGGTGTCACTGATTTGAAATTTTGATAATGATATATATCAAAAGTATCTCAATATATCAATATATCGATAAATGATAAAGTTATATTTTAGTACATGCTGTATGTGCCCAGATAGATATATAAAGCTATAAACACCTGCAGTTGATAAATTTAATGGTCAATATACACTTTCCTCCTCCATAAGATTGAGTTCCAGGACTTTTCTTTGTTCATTTTAATCATAATTATCTAAATAAATGTAAATGTGCAGCAGTGACTTCTTGATATATTTTCAACATTCATAAATTTGAATTGATACAGCATCAGCATCACACAAAGTACAATGACATCGTAATTACCTGGAGAATACAACTGCAACTTGCTTGTTGTAACTGAACCTTATTCCATAGTGTAGTTGACATCCACTTGTAGATTCATCTGAACATGAAGGATAAAGCAAAATCA
The DNA here is from genome assembly GCF_003918875.1 of Haliotis rubra. Lineage (NCBI taxonomy): Eukaryota > Metazoa > Mollusca > Gastropoda > Lepetellida > Haliotidae > Haliotis > Haliotis rubra. The sequence continues at coordinate 285,776 of NW_025764899.1, read as the reverse complement.
ATACCCTAGTGCCCTACAGTGCTTTTCCTCACAGTAGATCAGTGAAGATTACTTTTGACTGCTTTTTACTGTAATCTCTGCTGTTGTGTAATGTTTCTATTGTACTCTAGCAGAGTGTTCTATTGTAATTATGCGATCTGTTCACTGCTGCTGTGGTCTACTGTATGCTGGTGTAGTGTTCTACATAAATTGTGTGGTGTTCTAATGTACTCATACATGTCGTTCTACCTTACTGTAGTGTGGTGTTCTACCGTACTCTTGTGTGATGTGTGGGATGGTCTACTGTACTGGAGGGTGTTCTACTGTACTCTAGTGGGGTGTTCTATCGTGCACTTTTGTGTAAATGGGGTGTTCTACCGTGGGGTGTTCTACTGTACTTATTCTGAGTGGGATATTCTCTGCTGTACTTGTCCCCAGTGGGGTGTTCTACCCATTTGGCAGTACTATTCAAAAAGGTTATAATCATTATATATATGTGGGATTGTTCTAGATGTACTTTTAGTGGGGTATTCTACCATACTTGAGTGGGGTGTTCTATCATACTTACGTTGGTGTTCTATCATGCTTGAGTGGGGTGCTCTATCATGTTTGAGTGGGGTGGTCTACCGTGTTTGAGTGGGGTGTCTACCATGACTTGGAGTGGGGTGTTCTATTGTACTTTAGTGGGGTGTTCTATCATACTTTGAGTGGGGTGTTCTATCATACTTAAATGGGGTGTTCTATCGTGCTTGAGTGGGATGGTCTATCATGTTTGAGTGGGGTGGTTCTACCGTGTTTTAGTGGGGTGCTCTATCATGTTTGAGTGGGGTGGTCTATCATACTTGAGTGGGGTGGTCTATCGTGTTTTAGTGGGGTGGTCTATTGTGTTTGAGTGGGGTGGTCTTTCGTGTTTGAGTGGAGTGGTCTACCATACTTGGGTGGAGTGTTCTACTCTAGTCATGTGTTCTGCTCAGCTCGAGCCTTGTTTAAGTGTTTTGTTACACTTTGATATGTTCCTTTGTTTCCAGGGATGTGCCTCTGAGTGCAGAGTGCAGGAAAAAATTGTCTCCATTCATTGATTTCCGAGAATGATTATAAAGGATACCAGATACAGTCGTTGTCAAGAATTCAGGATTTGAAGAGTTTCAAGACAAACTGCCGGCAGTACACCACCAACATTCATCAGGAGATTTCCCTGCATAAATACACTTTGGGGGAATCAATGATTGCCTTTGCCCCTTCTAATCACACTGCCACAGTGTATGTGGCATATGTTTCCTTGGTATATAGTGGCTTCTGTTTGTATATAAACTGCATTTGAAGGCATTCTCTCAGGATCATGTGCTGAATTCGTGCAGCACTTCCATGCACAATTCCTGAGAAAAGTGTTCACAAGGTTCATTATGGGTAAAGTACATCTATTCCTAATGAGGTTTGCCTCTTTTGTTTCTTTACACAAGGAAAGAACACAAGAACGTCTTTCACACTGGAAGTGTCTCAGTAACAGCAAGAAGCTCCTGAAGAGGCTGGATATCTAGTGCTACTCTTGAAGTGTGCCAAGAATCATGGTTGTCATGTCATGTAAACATTTGTACTTGTTTAGACCACATGGTCACATTGTATTTATCATCTTGCAGAGATGTTTGCATTAATGTATGTGCTAACATTGGTATTGTCAGGTATGAGATGGCGTTGACATTATGTGGTCCTTTACTTGGTTGACATTGAGCAAATTATGTCAACATCAGCCAAATCAATGAAGAAATAATGTCAGTTACTTAGCTAATGTCGACATGTTCTCAGTTTCTGAGATATCATTGACTTAACACCATAAGTGACTAATCTGACATAAACATTTTGCCATCAACAACTAGACAGACACTGAAATAATGTCATCACTGAGTAATCTGACATTAACAATATGTCATCAATGACTGATCTCATGTTGACATTATTTCAACAATTACTTAGCTCACACTGACATCATCATCATCATCAGTGACCTTGATGCCACTGACATAAGGTCACGAATAATTTTCTAGCTGACGTTGACGTGATACAAGCCGATTGTGACATAATGTCAGTGTGAACTAAGTTGACTAAACTGGATGTACTGCCTCAAACATCTGAAACTATACATTTACATTATGTCAACCATGGCTTATCTCATATTGACATGTGATCAAGGACTTAACTGATAATAACATTATCCTGTCAACAACTTACACAATAAAAAATCACATTAGTATTATGACTTTGCTGACTTCAGCATCATTAATGACTGTTAGAAGAAGGAAATTTTCATTCTCAATCATGAATAAACACATTTGTGGCCTGGCTAAATGATGTGTTTTATTGTCAGACCACCCATGGATACATTCAAATGCGTTCACCAATAAAAGTGTATCACCCTACCTGTCACACACCTGTCCATTTTGTATTGTGAGGGGGGGTTCTCTTGAGAGAGACAGCTGTACACACCGCCAGACAAACCATGTGACAGATCCTCTCAGATATTGATGCTAAAGGCAGCCATGGTGGCTACCACACATGGAGAGAGAGACACACACAACTGCACAAATGGCCACACAAACCACATGACTGGTTCCTCTCTGATATTGATGTATCACCTGGAGGTGGGGTTCAGAGCAGGTTCCAGGCAGTGTTTGCAATACTTTATATTTGCCAGTTGGCCATCAGGGCCTGCTGTCGTCTGCAGGCTTTAAAATCTACAGACCCTGAATGAAATCTGCAGCTCCAGTTTGTTAAAAGTCAAACCAATAAAACAAAATAGACTACACTGTACACAGTTTCACACTGTTTCTACAAAATCAGTTAGCGAAGCCTGTGGCACAGAGAAAAGTTTTTATTTGTTAAAGAATGATGTTGATATTTCTATGCTCAAAGCGCTGAAATACCAGGAGTTGAGTTGAGTTTTACACCGCACTCGGCAATATTCCAGCTATATGCCGGTGAAATACAAGGAAGTGAAACTGTAAGTTATCGTGATGGATCGATGATGGATCATGGCTGATTCCCGAACGTTAATAAGGAAAAAAAACATGGGAAAGATTTCATTTGAAAAAAAAAAATCGACAGATAATTTACTGAAGGCCACGAGGGCTTGCAAATATTTAAAACTGCCGGCCCGATACAATAACAACCGGCGCTGGGCCTCCGGGCCGGCGATTGTTTCGAACGCTGGTTCCAGGGAACCTAAGCTTGGCGTTAGAGGAGACAACTTGGTTCCATTATGTGTCATATCCTGACGATATAGGTCTTTGCTCATAACATCAACCACTTGTAAATGCTGTCCATTCTTGATGATTACAGGCCGCTGTGATATAGCTCAGATATCACTGCCTGTTGCATTGCACAACTAATATGATAAATTGTCACATTCTTTCTGGACGTGAATGAAACTGCATCTGACTGTGATAGCATTTTACTGCAACCATGAGGGAGACGTAGAGAGACGTTTATGGTGATGTCAAACAGGATCATAATCTGGACAAATCTGGGATTCGAACCCGTGGTCAGCTGATCCTGTAGTAGGGTTTGCAACAGCACAGTGAATTGCGGTCACATGGGACACCCTTAATCCCCACAACTTTATAAAGTAACTTTAACATCCGAAAGAAAACTGCATATATTTCAAATTTTCCGATACCATATTCAGAGTTGATTTCAAAGTTCATCTCTTGCTCTAAGGCCACCAGGATTTGTGTCTAGTTACTGTTACTGTAACTGTTCTACTCCAGCACATTTTGGCCAGTATTTTTCAGTTGTGCGCAAAACATCTTTCCCTCAGTAAACTAATGTACAATAACAATAACAGTCAAACACTGTTGTGTCGAAGGTTAAGGAACTTCAACAAAGATAAGGAATCAAGCTTTCACGTCGAGACAACGGTTAGTTCGACACATCAAAGTTCGATACACACGGTGCTTGCAAGAGTAAACTATTATAGAAACGTGATTTCACAATGCCATTATAAACGTCTTGAAAAATTATTGGAAGCCTGATTCAAACACTATATAAAGACTTGACATAGACAGGAAGGGCCCCGTTTCACAAAGCGATCGTAGCGCTAAGGTGATCTTTAACATAGACTTACGACAGTCGCAGCGCTGCGATCGTATGGGGAAACGGGCCCCAGGGAAGTGTTTATTTCCTGTATGTATTTGTGGGTAATGTGTATTGATGTTATCTCTATATACGTCTGGAACAACGGTTAGTTGACAGTCCCTGAACCACGTTATCCTTCCGTTCAGCCCACGCTGTGTTATACTGGAGTTCTAAATTAAGTAACTTTATATTTTCGACATGCATACAGATTCCGAAACTCGAGTCTCACTGGGACTTCTTTCTTACGCAGGACCCATGAAGATCCGGGTTAGAATTGGTCTTCAGTAACCCATGCTTGTCGTAAGAGCCGACTAATCAATGGGATCGGGTGGTCAGGCTCGCTGGTTTGGTTGACACATTTCTTCGTAACCCAGTTGCGTAGATCGATGTTCATGCTGTTGATCAGTGGATTGTCCAGACTCGATTGTTAACAGACCGCATATAGCTGGAATATTGCTGAGTGCGGCGTTAAACAACAAACAAAACAGAAACTTAGTTGTACTTGCTTGTTTCTATCAGAATTATTTATTTTCAAAGATTAATCGTTAGTCTAAGCACGGAGGAGTGTAACGCTAAAAACTGCCTCAAAGGTATATAATGTATATACTGTCACTGACGGGATCTTAGCACTATACAATAGAACTACCCTGTATACAAGCCCCTGTGAGTCTAAGGTTAAAGACAACAATGCAAGTGACGGTGTCAGCTAATTTCCACATCACTGTGTATATAGCTAATTTCAGTCGGATACCACCACTCATGTATATTAATTAATAAAACAATTAAACTAATACAGCAGATACATTTTCCGAAAAGGTAATACGAATGTCTAGATTTCAAGCTCTGGTGCAGGTACATCTTTGAATAATGAAGTGAATTTTAGTGTGAAAGTTGAGTGCACTTCGCGACTCTGAACCCTCCTATTTAAACACCACGACCACAGCGCTATATGTGTCACCCGCCGACAGACAATGAAAACTGTAAGCAAACAGTGAAGAGGGATTCCCCAATCTGGTTGCTGGGCAACAAATCACTGGTGTCCCCGTTGCTAGAGAGTCGGAGAAATGCGGCGACGTGGGCACGGAGTTCATGCGTCCACAGCCAGCGATTAAACCCCACGACATAAGTCCCTTTATAAAGCCGACACAACTGCTGTTTGCTAGAACAGGTACATAAACTAATATATTTGATTTACGTATTACTAACTCCGAAAGCCGGAGGAAACAACACGCTTTGTGTGGGCTAAATGTACTGGAGGTTATGATTATTTACTAAGGATATGTTTATTTACTGAGAGATTTGCAGCCTTGTTGAAGTCTCGATATTTGTTTGAAATGTCATTGCTCTACAACTTATGGTGTAAAAGTAACAAAATATAGTCAATATACGGGGTGTCCTCAATATACTCAAAACGAAATTGATTCGGTTAAGAAATAGATTCGTCTATAATACTGATTGGCTCTCGCATCCGCCCACCCTAATTTGTAAAACAATTTTAGAAGTTCATACCCACAGCAAATAGTTGACTCTACATTAGAATACAAAACCTTGAGTTGGAGGTTGATTTGTTGCTTAACGCCGCACTTAGCAATATTCCAGAGTTTGGACCAGACACTCCAGTGATCAACAGCATGAGCATCGATCTACGCCTGTTAAAACATTGAGTACGACCTTATTTTAATAATATACATTTGTACACCAAGGAACATATGTGAAAATATTCAATTATTTGTACGTAGAAATTTCTCTTGTAAATAATATAATCCATAATTACATTCTTGTGCAAAACTAATGACAACATATATGCAGGGAGTGCCTGCAGTCACATGCCACAACGTGGTATAATAGGCTGTGGGGACATTGTGACATGTAGCGGACACTCGCAAGTAGACTATACCACGTACTGCAGACACATTGCAATAAGAAAAACATCTAATATGGGGTTAATAAGACAAGTTGTTAAAATGAGTTTACGATAGGTTGGAAAATTTACGTCTCTGCGATATGAGGACTTTCAACCTGAGACGTGGATATAATTTTCATTATACTTGCTAAAATATCTTTCTGTGTAAAGAAATTTTTGTCGTCGAGATTTATTTGATAGTAAGTATTTAACGTCCCATCGGCAATGTGATTTTCGATAAATGAATATGAAATTAGTAGGGTGAAAAGGTATACCGCGGTATTAGTAGAACCGCGGTATTTTGCCTTCGGTTCGGTATACCGTAATGCAATCCAAAAATTCGGTATTTTCGGTTTTCGTACTGTCATTTTCTTAACCTTTTTAAACCATTCCAAAATCTCTAGAGATCAAATCATTTTGTTAAAATCTATGCATTTCTTTGCTAGACGGCTGCTATTTTCCCGGAAGTAAGTTCTCATATACCGAACTAGACTAACAACTATTCTCTGAAATGAACATATTTTACTGAAAAAAGTTCATAGTAAAAAAAATATAATATAACGAAAAGGAGCCCTGAGACTTTCTTCATTTTCAGAAGCTGAGGAAATCTAGACTTGCCACATTTTCTAGACTTGTGTGGGCTTTCTTGGATATATTTGCTTCAGGGTCTGTACGACAGACTAATACCGAACCGAAACGGACCGAACCGAAGATCCTGTACCGCAATACGTACTGTACCGTGGTATGAGCGTACCGTTTCACCCCTAGAAATTAGACACAAATCCCAGACCTTTTCTGACGAAAACAAACATTAGAATACACATTGATCAAATCATATACATCGGAAATCACCGCCCACGCATGGTGTTTGCGCGTTATCATAAATTCGAAACATGCCGTTGAATGAAATAGGTGGGGGGCCGTTAATAATTCATTGCGAACAGCCTTTCTCTTATCGCTCATGTTAACTTTAGTGGAACGTTTATCCCATGCCGCGACAAAGTTTATTGCTTATTGCGTCACAAATCGCTTTCGTCGTTTACGATATAATCGCTCATCATGTTCGTACTGAATATAATAGACTGAATGATTTAAATGGAAAGTACATGCAGTATCTATGGCTTGACGAGACAATTCGTTGCGACAGGGTAGCCTTGTGGTCAAAGCGTTTGCTCGCCAGTCGGAATGAATGCTGGGTTCGATAGCTCACATGGATAGATATGTGGAACCCACTTTTGTGTCCACCAACGTGATTTTGCTAAGTGCGGCACAAAATCTTACTCAATGGTTCAATCCAATAAAACAAACACAAGTACAGAATATAGTCACTAACAGCTGATTTATCAAGGCATTATCTAGGCATCATAGATTTTGGGATTGAGGCATAGATTAACATTTGGTCATTGAAATAGAGTTATTTAACAATATATAACTACAAAATGAAAACAAAATCAAATAAACATGGCGCCCAGATCAATGCAGAATTTCAGACTAGAGCTGTAGCAATCTAGACTTGCCACATTATTCAAGACAGAAGTTGGAGTCATTTTATGTTATTCTCCAGGACCTGGGACAGAAACAAAACAGAAGCCTCTTTAAAGATTTATGTAAACGTATTTCTAGCTACTTTTACTACTATTAACTAGCTAAATTTGTTGTTTGTATCTAATTATGTACCACTTGTTATTCAATGACATGCTGTTTTTGCCGTTAATCTGCGGTTTGTCAAAACATACCATGTCTATATACTTCTCACCATTTGGCTGTAATCACTTTTACCTTGATAACGATGTGAGAATCTACATGGAAACGTCGCTCTGTGCAATGAACAAGAAGTTGTGATCCATAAAGTTGTATGTTTCACCACCTTCTAGAATGCCGATCAAAGAATTAATTTCTTCTATTTTTTTAAAGAAGAAAAATCGATTTGTATGTCCAGTGCTTTTGTTACATACCAATGTAATTTATATTTCATACGATTCTATGGACATTTGCTACCATTCAATACCAAATTTCTATAAAACTCGTACAGTTTGGATAACAACCAGTGGCCTGGAAAATTAAAAGAGTTATTGTCTTATAAATCCGTATGAAGCCTCTCCTTTCACTTGCGTTGGGATGAGTGTACTATGTATTATGCTAATCATGAAATTTATAAGTTCATTGTCAGCGCTTCATTCTTTACATATATTATAAATTCAGATCACTGGTATCTCTTAAATTTCAATGCCTAGAGGTCTGGTTCAAGTTGAAATTCATTCCTTTGTTTGAAAGCCGCCATATAACTGGAATATTGCCGAGTGCTGCCTAAAACTAAACTCATTCATTGTTTGAAAGCTACAGAAAATCCTTGTCAAATTGAAGACTATAGTTCGGTTTATCATTGTTAATGTACTTCAATATCAAATTTATACTCCCATGTTTTTACAGTGACGCCCTCTTGTCCTGTCCACGCCCTTCACAAAAGCTATAGAAAACTACAAATATATTTATCACATTGTGCTGTGCGAGAAATCAAAACTGTAGTCTGAATGTTCAGATAATTGGGTCTTTGACAGTAAGTTGTGAAAATGTGCCTTTCAAAAATATGTTTCTGACATTCATGATTTTTCACCCTTGAGCAATGTTTCAAGTGTAACAAATAAGCGTAAAATATCTGTTAATTCACGCAGACTATTTATGACTTAGTTCTACTCTAGATATACATGTACACGTATAAAACTTCGTTGTAACTGGCTTGTTATTATTTCAAAACAAGACAGTAACAATAGCACTAACAAGATCATCATACAATTTAATTAAGAAATATTGTTTTATTACAAATCACGGACTGTTTGAAATTATCATAAGATAATATTATTAACTCTGGGCATTCAAACTACTAAAGCAGTGTAAACAGAGGGTACTTCATTTAGACCGAGATTAGCTTTTTGTTAGGCAAATATTATCCAGATTTAACACGCCGATATATATTTACTGCAAGTGCTTAGACAGAGTATGAATAGCATTGCATATAAGGATGTATAATCACAATTGTTTGATTTGGCGCCATTATATTATGTTCCTCGGACACATAGACAATGAACCCAGCTGCGTAGTGGCATGTACCATGGGGTTTTGTCTATTTCAACGCTACACCTTGGTTGTCATTTGTTACTTCCTGTTAGCTTATGGGGTTATCAGAGAAAATATACGCGTTCTAGTGTATGACATCTATTTGTTCGCGTTAAAGGAAAGAGATTAGCAAGCCCGATCATGCTTTAATGCCTCAGTTGTCAAGAACGCCATCTTTTCTCCACCCTCGTGGCCGCCATATTGAATATCTTTAACGGATAGGACCGAACTACTTCGCCTGTCAACGCGCATTCCACTAGACGAAATAGTCCACATACACGTTGTTTAGTTTCCAGATATTATGACTCTATTGTGCATACGCGTCAGGTAATATAATGTGTAGATAAATATATTGTCTGTGTATATCCTCTTTTCGTGAGTAAACTTGTTTTTATCGTAGATGTTTGCATTCAGACCCGGCGAAGTGGCGTATGAAGATGGTTTGTGCTGACGCGAAGAGGCTGGCAACAGTTGCCGTAGGAATAAACGCCATAGCCACCGTAGCTGTGACGACTGTTACCCACCAACACGACCAACTAAGGTGATTTTTCTTTTCCTTTAGACACTTGTGTATAGTCAAGATGTAGACTTGTTATTGCAGCGTTTGAAAACAGTTATTTAGATAAATTTCGGTGTAAATGTGATCATAACTGAGAGTAATATTTTCACGTATGTTCATCGCTGTTGTTGTGTAAAAATGGCGAAGGATATGCGGCGTTTTTCATCTCTATCGGTAAATGCGGTCGATCTGAGGCGGCATTTTCAAATTTCCGAAGTGATACCATGCCCGTCTCAGATGGGTAGGAGTAACAACTGTGATGTGTGCAGATCGGGTATATTTCTTCGGAAAATATATTACAGCGTTCCTGTGGCATAGAGTTGTTGGAAGTGGGTCATAAAACGCCCTATTTCACCATGTGCTTAGATACCACACTGAGTAGCAACTATGCCACTATGGACTGCTTCTAAGGCACCATTCAAGTTGCTTGGTAACCATGAAGTGTGACCCCTGCCAAAAGTGTTTAAGGTGCTTGTATTTACTCTACACACGTAGTGATAGCATTGTTTACATAAGAATAGATCAGGAGACTTCAGTTAGTTGAAGTGACATTGTCTGAAAATGTTTTTATAGTGTGTCAACCAATGGCAGTTTTGAGAACCAACATTTCTGAATACTTTGATAAATTTTAATTACTTTAATGTGATAATGGCACAAATTTCCCCTAATTCTAGGTAATGAACCGAACATGTTATTTGGATTTCTTTTGTGTGTGTGTGTATGTTAATAAATTACACACGATGTCAAAATGGGCAGATAGAATTAATAGGGTAACATTATTTTTCAATGCCTTATTACTTCTAGAGACTGAATGTCTGCCATTAATTGCCAAACAGACCATTGAATTATATGTTACGGATGGAATTCATCTTCAGCATGAGATCCATTACACAACCAAATAACATACAAATTCAACAACATAGAGAAGTCATGCAGACAAAACTGATATCAGTGTGACACAAGAATAAAAACAATTGGCAAGGGGATTATGTCACTGTAAATCATGCGATGTCATTCAACATTGGACTTCTGCCAAAGCTGGAGTAAAGCAATTTTGTGAGTTATTTCACTGTTAATTTTCGAAGTTTGATGTAACCAATATTAATATAGTTTGAATGTGTAAAGCATGGTGCTGACACGTTGAGCAGGAAAGGTTAAGAAAATTGTGTAAACATTGAACTTCATGTATGTATATATATATATACCTACAGGGCTCCAGATAAGGGCCGTATCGGCGTATGTACGGATACAAAATATGCACGATACGGTAGCAAATAATTTAGAAAACGTAGCAGGTACGCACCACAGCAATGGTGTACGGTCTTAAAATCATTTACAGACGTATTTATCTGAAAAAAATATTGGCCTATTGACCTGTTTACACAAGACAATCAATGTTGTGGTGCATATATGAAACGAAACACAAGATTACTGATACGCCATTAAATTCCACTCAGTACTCTTTAAGGTTTTCCAGTACTCCTGTAGCGAAAAAATATGGAGTATGTACTCCTGATGTTGAAAAATTATCTGGAACCCTGCCTATTACCTTACTCAACTGATCTAATATTGTGCTGTGTCAATGCTGTCAGACACAATGTTTGTCAAAATAGTATATAAATGAATGAAGTCATGTGACACTTGATTGAGAATAACAATAATAGGAATCTATTTATATGGGGCCTTTTCCATCTGCTCTTGCATTTTATTCTCTGCTGCCTCTGGAGTTTATCCATCTCATACCCATTCACTACAGGGTGAACGATGGCATATTTTCAACAAAGTCACTTGTTAAAGGAGACATTATATGTGCTTCAATGTGTGCAGGATCAAGGCCTTATGAGCTTAGAAATGATCAAGCAGTCATCGGAAAAAGTGGAGTTTAAACCCAAAAACATGATTGTGAATGTTTGAATAATAATTAGTGGTGATCCGATTAATTGAAATAATCGAAGATTGGTCGCAATGACTAAACAACCAAGCAAATCGATCATGCAATTTGGGAACGATCATGTTTTTTGTCTCATTTCAAAGCACTCAAGCTCGTTCCTTGTCAACACAAACAATTTTGGAACACTTGTTTTTTTCGCATTAACAATATTTTAGTGCGCAATGACTAAACGACCAAGCAATCGATCATGTTTTCTCATGATCGAACACAAACAATTTTGGAACACTTGTTTGCATTAACAATATTTTTCACAAGGTTGGTTTTGCCTGTTACATTTCACAAGCACTACAAGCTCGTTCCTTGTCATGATTGAATTATCCATGAAATTTAGGTTCATACCATGCTAATCATCCTTTATGATGTGAAATTTGTAAATGCATTTTGTGCAATTTGCAAAAGAACCCGAAAGAACTACACAGGTTTTTTCGATTTTCTGTGCATTAACAAACATAACCAGGAGAATTTGATAAATGACGCTAACCAATTAATTTCGATGATTGATCAATTATCAATTGTGAGATTTTAACCAATTCCCAACACTAATAATAATGTATGCATCTATTTGGTTTCAACATGTCCAACTTATTAAAGCATGACTATAAGTTTACTATGACAGCTGCTATAATGGATTTATTGGTCCTCAAAATGCAGGGCTCTTCTGTTTTTGCAAGATACAAGTAAGGGGAATAACCTTGGGATGTGATACTTAGTGGTTAGATGCCATAAGCATCAAAATTATTTCAAAATATTAGAAGCCAATTGTTTGCGGTATTTTGTTTTACTTAAGCTTAAAAATGAAGAAACTATAAATCATTATATTGTGTAGTGGTAGTGGTGTTAATTCACTAATTTGTCTTCTGTTTTTAATGTGCAATTAATATAATCAATGATAGGTTGAGACTTAAAAGTAAACAAGAAGCATGAATAGTTAATGTCCCTGTTAGTAATTGTTAGCTGTACACAATACACACTAATGAAAGGTGCCGCAGTTCTACATAGTGTTCTTTTCAATCTTTTCGTCCAGTAATGTACAGTCATCATAGTAATTAATTGTAAGCTTAGACAATTGCTGGTAAAGCCCTTTCATCATTGTGATTTTTGGTTATCCTAATTAGAGTTTCTTGTCAGTTGGAGTTAACTTAGTCTTTATGTGCTTTGTTTAATTGTTGTCTTAATTGGCATTAATTAAAATGACTGGCATGTTTTGATTGCAGAGTGGTGTGCCAATGGCCACCCAAACCTATGTAACAGATCTACAGGCTATGAACCCAGCCACATTGCAAGTACAGCAAGTAAGTCACCACCATAGATTCTCCTGCCTTCAATAATAGATGTTGACTTTATTGATTTCTTCTGATTGAAGAAGTCTGTTGATTCCTTGTAGTTGTGTGTTCAATAGATCTGTACCTAGTAACCTTCATGATTATGCTGGCAGTTGGTCGATATTTGAGGAATTCAGCTTTATGATCACTTTCTAAAATGCTGTCAGTTTCCTTTCCATATAGCAGTATTTAATGTTGAATGGTACCTACTAGTACTAGGTTACTCATACTAGGTATTGTCATTTTCAAACTGAATGCTTAACTATGAAATTAAGTAATCACATAATATACTAAAACCAGCGATGCTCATACAGGGTTGCATAATTTTAGAGCAGATATAAATGAAAAACCATGTAAAACATTTTCCTGAAACTTCTTTGTCTACTATAATACTGTATCTATCCCATCACCTATTCTTCATTTGGAATGAGTTTTTCTCTGTAAATATTGGAAATCGTGGATTGTTTTCTGCTTCTGTACTCTGTGAGAGTTACAGCACATTCGTTTCTACATCCTTGATCATTACACAGCATAAAGTATTTTTGAAATATCTATATGCATCTCTCCCTTAATCAGTTACTTATGCTTTACTTTATCAGAAGTGAATTTTAGCATAGTTCAATAAGGATTTCATACTGACAACCAAAAAGTGTGATATTTTTCAAGGGTGGCATTGTCTTGTTTTCCAAGACCTGTTTCATGTTCTTTGTTCAATCTATTATCCTTGTTCTAAGTCAAACATTTGATAAAGTAAAACACACTTACCCTGAGGATAGTGTGATGAAGAAACAGACTGGTGTGCAGATCTTAAAAATATCATATGATTTGTAGCCAGTTGGAGATGTAGAAGTGTGTTGTAAAACCCACAGTGCACAGTGGCAACCCATAGATTTCATTTAAAAAATGATATTAAATAGTAAAACAAGTAATGTAACTAACCACAGCTGAAAACTGATGTACCCAAATAATGGTGTTGAAATCAGAAAAATGTGATGAAAAAAGTGAAATTGTCTATATCTTCTCATCCCGAGTGTAAGGTTGAAAGTCCACAGTTGAATCACTTTGTATTGGAAGGCTTGTCAGTGTGAAAACAGTTCATTTCTGTTTGTCTTGTTTTGTCTTTGGCAATTTAATACTTCTCTAACTTCATTTTCTATATGATGTAATGATGTATACACATTTTTCATTATTCGTATAATTAAAACCATATGACCTTCTTTGATTTTCTAGAGCAGATATTGTGTATAGTTTGTGCAGGAAGTTCCTCTCCGGTGATGCAACAATTAGGGCTGCGACGATTTGGTTTGATTCATCAAAAATTGAATCTGACACCTTAGTTTCAATTTTCGATAACCATTATCAATATTTCATTTCAATATTTGAGTGCTGTTCTGTTCATATTTTATGTGTTTGAAAAAGGTCACATCATTGACATTCCTGATTTCCAGGTCAAATCTTGAAAACGTTTTCAGCGTGATATGTTTTGTTTAATAAACTCTGAGAGTTAAATGAAGTCTGATGGAGAATCAAATCGAAAATGATCGAATCGAGGGTCAAAATATCGAAAATTTAAACAAGGTCTGGGTGAATCGTTGCAGCCCTAGCAACAATCCATTATACAATATGTGCATGTTATAAGTGCTGTGATCAATGCATGCATGTACTTTCACACAGGCATTTGGCTTAAATCTTTCCACTGATGGGGTAAGTGGGATGCCATGTTTGCCGTGTACATTTCTTTTTATAACTGCTGCACATAGCTAGATCGTTCAAAAGTGAATTGGATGGGAGATAAACTCAGTTCTGTAGTAGAGTAATGGATACTGATCACGTTTCATTGAGATGTTTGCTTTCTAGCCCCTACATATCTATTGCTTTGGTGTCATCTTTCTTCTGTCAAGTGTGCCCTCCAACCAACATGAACACGATACTAACAGTAACTTCTTGTCTGGTTATTAGTGATTATATAGGCACACAGCTTTTTGTATATGATACTTTAATATTAACATGGGCACATTGTGTGAAGCCCATTTCTGGTGTCCTCCGCCTTGATATTGCTGGAATATTGCTAAAAGCGGCGTAAAACCATACTCACTCACTCACTCACTGTAATAATACGTTTTCAGCTGTTGTTGTCATTTCCAAATCACTGTTTGCCAGAATATCATTGATCTACGTTAAGCTTTGATATTGTGTTTTATACATCTCTGCAACAGAATTTAAGATGAAAACTTGTAACTATTTATAAGATGTTTTTTTATTACACAACTAGATAATTGTTTTTAGGCATGTTGAACATATTTAGTAGAACTTTTAAATCATGGGTAGAACTTTTTTCTTTTCTTTTTTTATTTGATACAGCAGTGTATTTAATAATGTGAATAAAAACAAAACAAATTTCATGTACAAGAACCTCCTGCTAACCCCTAAGGATAATCTCACCAACAGAATACTATCCTAAGGTAAAAGCAAACTAATACCTAGTTCTATCATCTTATGGATTTTGTTTAATACTGTAACTATTAAGGATATAGATACCATTGAGTCTCACTATGACTATAAAAAAGAAACAGGTAGGAGGGGTCGTCTCAAAAGCAAAACGGGTGTTGCCGGCAGTAGTTTGGGTGAAAAAGCACAAAAGATATTTGAGATGACCCCTTGTGTCTGTGGGCAGCACATGCATTTCATGCCAAGTGAGTTGTCGGTCCGTTGTCATATCTGGCTGAGCGACCTAATTGCCATCTATAGTCTGATCTATTGTTTTCAGCAGCTATTCATATTTTTTCTAAGTTTTGCCCGATTTTACGAGTAAACATGCTTTTCTGGATATCCTATTATGCATCCCACTGAATGCCCAGTTAGGCCGATGTGGGTTATTTCGACATATGCTATTTGCAATTGTGTAAATTTTAGGGATACAGAGTAACAGCCTAAAAACAGTTTTTTTCTATTTCCGACAGTACTTTAGTTCGTACTTTACATTTTTAATATGTGAAGAAAAAAGTCCTACCTACCTACCCTTAATTTTAAAGAGGTGTAATCGGAACCACAACATTTTTTTATTTGGCCTTTGTTTATGTCTTGAATATTTATGAGATTGGATGTTAACTGTTTCAGGCAGCAGTAGTGAAAGCAACAACAGCCTCCGGTAGCAGTGTGCAGACAGCATCCAACAAAGTGGCGCCCACAACAACCATCATCCAGCCTGCTCAGGCCCACTCCGGCCAGCAGTTCATTGTCACCAGTGAGTTTAAGGCTTGGTTGTTCAGTGACATGATAATGAAGAACTACATTCCATTCATGTTCATAACTGTTCAAAACACTGTCCTTACACTAGATCTGAGCCTGTGATTAGCAGTCACAGTTATTTGGATATAAATCATTCATGGAGATGTTCACTCAGTAAGAACCTGTTACTGTGATGAATATTTAAAAACAAGCTATGTTTTCAGGTTCTTTAAATATTTGATGGGCATTAATTGGTGTAAATGCAGTTCTGAACCTAATCCTTGAATTGTTAAGATACTTCAAAAGAAAAGTTCGCAATATGAGGAGGGTAGATTTATACTTGATGTGGATCTGTTTCAGAATATCCACTCACAAATTATGGCTTTAATAATTTATTGGTGTATTTGATTCTACCTTTAAATACTCTGAAAATAGTATTAGATACTGGTTACCTGTGGAGACAGGATTCAATCATTTGTGGCTTGGCTGTCGTTGCTGTTGCCTGTAGATATTGTCTTGCTGGGTTAAATATTCTGAAGGCAGTCGTCATGCATTGTCACAGTCGAAGGCCATACTATTGGTGGAGAGCATATAATGGTACCCATGTCAATCATTTGTTTTGGATATTATTTACAGCTATGTTACATAATTATGTTGAGAAAGTTTTGAGAAGTTCTTTCTTTAAAGTCCTGATGTTACTATTTATGTTCCAGCAACAGTGGGTGAGCAGGTGGAGCAAGGGCAGGAGACTGTCACTTTGCAGGGAGGACAGACTGTATATCAGTCACAAGTACAGTACGTAGATGGATCTGATCCAAGTATCTACGCAACTACAAATGGCCAAATGTACGAATAAGTGTGCAGAGTTAAATGAAACCTAGATGTGGAGTGGCGATGTTGAGCTGCTGTTGATGGCGTTCCGCATGATATGTTTAACCAGCACCGTCTGTCTGCCTGTCTGTCGCCTGTCCTCCTGATGTTCAGGCACATGACAGCAAGCAAGCGTGTTTCTCAGCACTTTGTTGATACTGACCTACCTACTACCTACCTACAGACAGGAGCATGTGCCTTGTCGCCAACTGCCGTGTTGATGATTTGATTCTCTGTTGTGTTCTCTCACCTACATCTCTTGTCACCTCATTCTGGAGTGTGCTGTGTCCTACACTGTCTATTCTAGCCTTTGCTGCTTTTCATATACTGTGACATCAGAGAAATCATACAGGATGAAACCTCCACTCCCTTATCGAAGGCCATGGAATCTGTTCTTCCACTTGCTGAATACTTACGAGCATTTGCCATTTATCACATACTGCATTATTTCTCTGACAGTTGAATTATGTCTTGTTACAATGGTTATCATATTGCTGACTTTATGCAAATTTCATTTTGACAGATTAAGATTTATTTGTGTTTAATTTATTCATTTTTGAACAAAAGTTGTACAATATTTCTCCTTTTTTTCCTTATTTTACTATAATTTTAACAAATATGTTTGTGACAGTAAATTGACGTTGTGATCCTGTCACTTCTAGGATATGAAAGTTTACATCATTCTTAATATCGTTTTAGGCAAAACTATCAGGACTATGGACAGAATGCAATGTACACCCCAGTGTCTGGAACCTATTATCAAACAGCCCAAGGAACCCAGGTAGGTAACTTTGGCTTCATGGGTTTAAATGACATACTCACACTGATTATGATCCTTGATTTTGTCAGTGGTGGGTTTCACCAAGAGGGTAATGTGACCTGCATCATGTTGGGCTTTCCTACCACATTAAGTGCCTGTACCCTACTAGCTATAACTTTTCTCTCTTAATCATGTACATGAGGTTATACATCTCATGTAAAGTGTATTTATGTCAGTAATAAAGCATTCAAATAGATATGCTTAATAGTCTAGACATTGATGATTTATGTTTTTGACAGTATGGAAACAAGTGCACCATAAACATGTATGCCAAATGATGGGTCTACTGTTTGAGTAGAAATGAAGTAGATTTTATTGTAAGGATATATACTAGTATTCATTGATCTTAGTTGGCTTGTCAGATCAACATGATCAAAAGATCATGGGTTGTATACATCATGACCATACCTATTCCTATGTGCAAGCCTTGCACTACTGATGTCTAGTATATGTTCAGGTTGCCACTGGGATCGTTCCGATGGGATCTGCTGTGCAGGCAGTACAGGGTCAACTCATTCAACAGCAGGGAGGTACATATCTCATCCAGGGGGGCACAATGGATGGGGAGGGCACCCCTCTAACCCACACAACCAGAGCATCACCTGCCACGGTGAGTTGGTTCATGTCAGTTTTGTGTTGTTGTTGTGAGTCTCTATCTCAGATTTACAAACCCATGCTCACTGACCTAACTATCTGGCCTAACCTCACAAACTCTTGGTCTGGGTCACTGCTTACCAATAGTTAGTTTTATATTATGCTTGCATATTGTTCCACCTCAGTCTTCTTATTTCTCTGTCTTGAAGTTATGGTAGGTTCTCTGTAAAATAGTTGGAAAAATGTCTTTCCAGGTTACTTACATGCTTTCAGTGATTTCCTTACTAATGTAGACAGAAGGTTAGACAAGAATCACACTTGGTCCAGATCAAGTGGAAGTCAGACTCAAGCCTCGACTACAGCCACTTGATTTTTGCTGTCATTTTTGTCAGCCAGTTATTTCAGGTTTTTTAAAAGCTATATTTGTCTATTTACAGATGTTTCAAGTAATCAGGGCTTAAATGTGTTCTAAATGTAGCTGTGTAATCATGCATAACTACCCAATGTGTAACCCATGTTTGCTGTGTGCAACTAACACAAATCCTGTTGTATTCACTTACCAGGATAGCACTCTACTTGATTGATGCCAAAATTCTTCATGTGCACTATGTTCTAAAGATAGTGAGAAAGTGTGTACCATTTAACCTGTAACATTGGTAACAAAGATCATAATTAGACTACTGCTGTTGTGAGGGTGTTCTTTGGAACTCTGTGCATGTATGTAAACAGATACAGAAATTCTTTACCCACACTTAGTTCCATTTGAAATGCATCTAAACCGTGTCTCAGATTCTGTGTATTGTAGACTTAGAATGTGTCGTCAACTTTTGCATGCTGATTTTGTGCAGATACCTTGTAAAGTGCTACTTATGGTAGCCCTAGATATTGAAAACTGTGCATGGTGATGGCTGTATCTCATTTGGATTAACCATTGTCTCAGATTTCTTATTTGTTTTTTTATTACAGAAATATCACGGAGTTTATGAAGTACGTACCTCATTTTTGTATTTTAATCAGTCTTTTGTAAGCCGCACACAGTGTTACAGCAGTACAAATCTGAGACACGGTTTTCAGTGCGTTTATTTTTCTTTCATTTAATTATTTATGTACATTTGTTTTCATTTGTCACCCATTCATTTCATTTTTTGTAGAATAAATTGTGAAGATGAACCAGTTACATATGTACATAATATGGCACATTGAATGGTGTCATGTCATTTTAGGTTTGATGTAACGCTGTTGTGAGAATGTAGTTTTCAACCATTTTGACAGTAATTGTTCACTTGCATGCAGTTTGGAATATCTTTCATCGATAATCTTTGTATTACCATCTGAAGAAACCTGTACATGATGAATATTAAGACTATATGCTAAAACTTAACATGTCAGCACTTGACATTTGTATGTTCAATTACACAGAAATAAGTAATATTGTGATAACATCTCTTAGACTTGTCTTTATACGTTACCATTACCATAACCATGATACATGATTGATGAGTATATATTGACAAGTTGAAAAAGTAACGATTGGTTGCCAGGTTCAATGGCTGCTAGACAACTACGAGACTGCTGAGGGCGTGAGTCTGCCTCGGAGTACACTGTACTATCACTACTTGCGGCACTGTCAAGAGCAGAATCTTGACCCCATGAACCCAGCATCGTTTGGAAAACTTATCAGATCTGTATTTTTGGGACTTCGCACACGAAGATTGGGAACCAGGTAATATCTGACTGTTGTAACAAGCCTTTAAATCCCCTAATGATTATAACAGATTTTGAATCATAATTTTCTGTGTGTAACATATTATGATTGGTTTTCTTTCAGGGGGAACTCAAAGTATCATTATTATGGTATTAGAATCAAGGCCAATTCTCCTCTCAACCAGTTCACTGATGACCAGACCATGGCCATGCGTCAGCAGCCAATGTATCAAAGCAAAAAGTAAGTACAATACATATCTGGGAGAAGACTTGACTGAAGTGGGTTCCCAGATACAATTTCTGACAATTGCTGTACAGGTGATGAATTTAGATAACAAATGAATTATTGGTACTGGTAACACAATTATTCATCCTAGATTTGAACACCCAAGGTCAGAACTGATTACCTGGATCAGTAATAACCACATCTTACACTCCAGGCCTAGCAACAGTAAGATGGATGGATCTGAAGGTGATACCAGCAGCCAGGGAAGTCACACACCTGGGTCACAGGAGACAAATTCATCTCAGCAGCAGCACCAGCAGTTCCTTGGTGATGCATCAACAGCCATCCCAAACTTTGAGGACATAGATACAAGCAGTGACCCCCTTCCTGATGGAGTCACCCCTGCAGAGATCAGAACCTTTCAAAAGATGTACAGAGAGCATGCAGAGGTCAGCCATTGCATTCACTCTCTGTATTATATGTCAGCTTTTATAAGATAGTTGTGAAGGTTAGGTTCAGTAAAACTGGTAAACTGTTCTAATTGTTTCTGCTCAAACTTCAGGATAAAAGAAAACTATGCTTATCTCCCTTTTCCTTGCGAATGGTAGTGGAACACTTGAATCCCTTGAATTTCCGAAGCGGATGTAAAAATACACTCACCCACGAGTTACCTCCCTTTTCCCGCGTCAACAGTCATGTAACCAGCCTTACTTGTCACTCTCTCCCTTTTCGCCCAAGTGGATGGTTGGGCGAGTCCCGTATACAGCATTATATCCTTTTTATTTAGGTCCTATTCTTAAAAATTACGCTGTGTATGGATTTGGCAATAACTACTATGTATTATATGTAAACATTTTGTAAAAATTATTTGTATTTGTGTCATAATTTCATCGTTATGTAACTTTGTTTACATTTCATGAAATCTTGCAGTGTTTGCAGGCACAGGTTATCCGTGGCTGATCCTCACCCCCCAATGCCTTCTGTGCATAAAACCATGTTCTTCCAGCTTGCGTTGTACTTATTGTGTTGATTTATCAAATCTACAATTTAATCAATATTTGTCTTATATCTATAGAAGTGCCATGGATCGGGTGAGGAAGTCATTTCAAGTCATGGCTGATGAAACAGGAGATCAGCCTGCAAACCGTATGTTGATTTCCACTGCGGAGATTCATAATACTGGTGCTATGTTGAGTACGTTGCAGGGGCAGTCTGCTGGCACGGGGGCCAAGAAGAGATCGGCTACAACGCAGTTGACTCCGACTCAAGCTAAGAAAAAGAGGTCTTCTTCTACGTCGCAGAAGAAAGCATCTGTTACCAGATCGGAGGGTAAATCTACACAACCTAGTTAGTCAACGCATCAGAAATCCTTCAACGAAGAGATATTACCTCCGCATCAAGTAGACGTTTTGATGATCCCCGATTACTTCTACCCAAAGTACCTATGAGATCGGCGACTCAATCGACTACTAGATTGTCTCCTGCAACGGTCACAGCAGGCCAGCTGTTTGACGAACTACCACCAACTTCTCAATGGAGTGAAGTTGAGGCACACAACTCATCAGCCTTTGCGAACGCTTTTTCTACACCGCAGCAGCTTCAATCAACGCAGAACTTGATCTGGGTGAAATTATGAGACAATTCACCGACCAGATGATGTCTATGATGGAACGGAGGTTCGAGGAAGAAGCAAAGGCTCGGCGAAGCCTCTCATCTACTGACACCGTGCGCAAACCTACAGGAAGATTACAACTAAGGCCGCTGCAACGGTTCCTGACAAAACATCTGGACAGCGTCGACCCTATCTTGCTGCCAGACAATCTTAAGAGGTACCTACTTTAGTGGACCCACAGGTCAAATGGCTGCGGAGGGACCTATTTACAAGAGCCGTCCTTCAACACACATCTCTACGTAGACGCATCGATACAAGGTTGGGGTGCACATCTCAACAATCAAGTTGCATCAAGGAAGTGGTCCAAACAGAGCAGCATTTCACATCAATCTGCTGGAGATGAAAGCTGTGATCAACGCCTTACAACTATGGTCGAGCTCGCTGATCAACAGAATGCTGATGGTCCACACGGACAACTCTACAATGGCATTCTCCATAAATCGGCAAAGATCTACAAGATCACCAAGCCTACTACAGCTCACATTCCACTTGTTTGACATCATGGAGGAGGCAAACATCTGGATAATGGCGTGTCACATAACCGGAGCCAAGAACGTGCTTGCAGACGCTCTCTCCCGACCACTGCACCCGTCACCTACGAGGCTCAACAAACAACTACAGACATTTGTCTCACCAGTTCCAGATCCTCAAGCCTGGGCAACAGATGCACTGAACATATCATGGGAAGGACCAAACGCTTATGCGTTTCCACCACTGATATTACTACGGAAAGTACTGTTGAAGATCAAACAGACACAGGCGCTACAACTGACCTTTGTCGCGCCATACTGGCCAGCAAGAGTATGGTTCCTAGACCTAATAGAAGATCTCGGAGGTCCAACAATCAAGTTACCAGATTGGCCGAACCTACTCATACATCCGGACACCAAGCATGTCCACAGGAACCCAACACTGTTCCAGCTACATGTGTGGACCGTATCAAAACATGTTTGAAGAAAAGAGGATACTCCGCCAGGGCAGCCAAGGCAGTAACGCTAGCGTTACGCAGATCTACTCGTAACATGTATGATGACAAGTGGCTGAAGTTTGAGACTTAGGCAAGGCGGAAAGACTTCATTACAATGAAAGCTACTCATCCTCAAGTGGTGGAATACCTGTGTCATCTTAGACAGACCAGACATCGTTCGACATTATCTACATACCTCGCCGCCGCCATCAGTACAGTGATTACCATGAAAATAGGCATCAAGTTGACAAGAGTACCAGAATTACTTGCTCTGCTGAGATCTTTGAAACTGGAGGACCAGCAAAGAAGTTCATAGCTCCGGCCTGGGATCTGAATGTAATTCTACGTCATCTTACCAGTGATGCCTACGAACCTGTAGACCAGACTACACTCGAGCTGCTGACACAGAAGACTCTGTTCCTGCTTGCGCTAGCCACGGCAGCTCGAATATCAGAGATGCATGCGCTGGACTTTGGTCGAACCAGATTCGACACGGGGCAACATGCTGCAGTTCATCTAGGACTTAGATGGGACTTCATTGCCAAGAACCAACTACCTGGTTAGCCAGATAGACATTTCTACGTACCAGCGCTATCTACAATCCTCAGACCAGAGGATATAGAGGACCTATCCTTGTGTCCGGTCAGAGCCCTGAAGATATATCTTCAAAGACTAAGACAAGGAGACAAAACTTCAAGCGCGCCTATTCATCCCATTATCCACAGAGACATTAGCAGAAGTCTCAAGAACGATATCGTTCTAGATGAGAGCCGTCATATTGAGAGCCTATAAAGCAACAGGACTAGAACCTCCAAGAGCTTCCAACCCACACGAAGTCAGAGCATTGGTGTCAACACTAGCTCTGCATGGAAATTGCTCTATATCAGCAATTATGGAGGGCTGCTTCTAGAAGTCGGACACAGTGTTTGCCAACCACTACCTCCGAGACATAGCCACTGAAGACGTCTCAGGCATTCACCAGTTAGGGCCTCTGGTTGTAGCACAGCTACTAACGGCTCCACAAAGGCGCTGAGTTGGAAAATGTCACCATTTATCACGTTGACTTGTTGATAACTTTTACTGAAGAAAAGTATTAGTTTGAAAGTCCATGCGCACAGTCTAGGACAGGCTAGCATGAGTGATTAAAGATCCTGTAAGGGTAAAGATCTTACCTGTACATGAAGAGGTCGCAACTCATGTATGATAAAGATCTTATCATAATCTATGGGTTGTTATAAGATATCTAGTAATAAGAAGATACTAGTTTATCTGAAGCCACATGAATCAAGATGATTCAACTTGTCTGAGATGGAAGTAAGACAAGAAGTGGTCCCCCCGAGTTATAATGGAAGTTGGAAGAATAGGATCTCGGAAATGCCGCTACACAGTTCCCATGGGGGAGATACAGGACGTATCTAAGGACAGCTGATGAATCCAGGAAGTGGCCTGACCCACCACCAATCCATTGGATTCTATAAGCAAAAGATCATGAGGTCACACACACACACACACACACACACACACACACACACACACCGGGGAAACACTTCGGATTTCACAGCAGATCCAAGTGGTCAGGAGAGAGTGACAAGTAAGGCTGGTCACATGACTGGTGACGCCGGAAAAGGGAGGTAACTCATGGGTGAGTGTATTTTTACCTCCGCTTCGGGAACTTCAAGGGATTCAAGTGTTCCACTACCATTCGCGGAAAAGGGAGATAAGCCAAAGATCATGAGTCAGGATAAGTATAAAAATATCAATTTTACTTGAAAAATTACATTTTGTGAGGTATAGTCAGGGGTGGAAATAACTTTAAAATTGCTAGTGTACTCCAGTACAGTGGCACATGTAAAATCACTTGCCCTGATAATTTTTCCACTATACCGGCCGTTTTCTTGTTGATTTTTAAATAAACAACTTAATTAATATTGAAGTCAACTGGACACTGGTACAGTGTGATATACAAATTTGCTTGCCCGACAGAAAAAAACACTGGACTCTGGCGTCGGGCAATGGGTTATTTCCACCCCTGATAGTACAGGAATATGTTTTCATTTGTATTCTGTATGTAGCTAGATATGTTCAGCACTTCATAATGTACTCTTTTTGTTCCAAACAGGCTGTAGTCGATGTTGTTGTCAATCTACAGTTCTCTCTCATCGAAGCACTCTGGCAAGGTTTTTGGAGGAATCAGCAATCTGAACAAAATAGGTAGGTCACCACTACATAATATTGTTTTGTTGAAGTATAGCTTATTTGGTTCTCTGCTTGTGATGTGGATCGTATGAGTGCCTTTATGTTTTTTGTGCAGGTTGAGCTGTTGTGTATTCAGACTTCTTCAGCAACACATTTTACATCAGTCTGTTGCCTTTATCAAGCCATGAATTTCAGACATCAGATCAATTCATGAAATATTCAGCAAATATTACATGTAAGAATGTTGACTTGGTCCCATTTTTAACAGGTCATGTTGTTTCTGGCAAGAGTGAACGAGAGTTGTGCTGGAACATTCTTAGAGCTATAACATCATTGCATTGTAACCATGTGTCATTATAGCATGGTATGACAACAGATTGAATGTCAATGCATGTTAGAAATTCAGGGAAATATGTGAAATTTTGAATCCATTAGAATCATGAGGAACTGACTCTGATGACAACATAGTCAGTGAATGAATGACTGTTAGTGAAATTTATGGAAGTAAATAAAATGGTTTTATTAGACCCAGAACAAAAATTGTTTTATGTTCCTAACCATCAATACCAAAACTCAATCATTGTGTATAATTTTATATTTAGAAGGTGCAACCTGTGTTTGTATGGTTATTACCTAAGGTTGCTATTGCTGGCCCAATCTGCTACCCACTCAAGTGTTTAACATTCAGTTAGCTCTTCTTTTCCTTGATAAAAGTGATCTGGGCTATTTCATACTCCTAAATTTATGTACTGACTTGAAGAACTATTTGATTATCAGTTGAAATTTTTCCAGTTCTATTCATGTTGTGTTTTTAGGTTCAGGAATTTTCAGAAGGAATTAACTGGATGTTGTTATTATTTTTTTCAGTGCAGAAAATGAATTTGAGAAAAGACTGCCAAAAGAGAAGCTGTTCGCTTTGTGTAAATATGAACCTGTACAGAAATATGTGCGCAGATCTGATTATGCTTTCTATCAAGCATTAGTGGAAGTATTGATTCCTGATGTTCTCAGGCCTATTCCCAGTAAGTACAACTGTCATCAGCATCACATATAGTATGTAATCTTTCTGGATCATGACTATTGTAGTTGAAAAAACATATGACACATATCTGGTAAGAAATTATGCACTATGTAATGGTTCAATGTCAGGGTTATTACAGATACTCAATTTTTTCTTCATTAAATTCAGGTTCTCTGACTCAGGCCATACGAAACTTTGCCAAGAGTTTAGAAAATTGGCTCAAGAGTGCCATGGTAGATGTGCCAGAAGAAATGGTCAAAACAAAGGTTAGTATTCCAGCAGTGTAGCTGAATTCCTGGATAGAAATTAGAATCAGTCTTCAGTGACATATTTCTCTTAAACATGGACTGGGGCAGTTGGGTAGCCTAGTGGTTAAAGTGTTTGCTGGTCATGTTGAAGACCTGTGTGTGAAGCCCATTTCTGGTGTCCCCAACCATGATATTGCTGGAATATTGCTTGAAGTGGCGTAAAACTAAACTCACTCACTCACACTTAAAGGAGACTGGAGAGATATGTTGGGTGTTCTATGTTACTTGACAGTGTGATTGTTTCCTGATGGTCCAGATCGATGCCCTTGCTGTTGATCAGTGGATTGTCTGGTCCAAACTAGAATATTTACAGACCTCCGCCCAGTGTTTGCAATACTTCATATTTGCCAGTTAGCCATCAGGGCCTGCTGCCACCTGGAGGCTTTAAAATCTACAGGCCCTGAATTAAATCTGCAGGTCCAGTTTGTTAAAGTAAAACCAATAAAAACAAAATAGACTACACCACACATAGTTATATACTGTCCTTATAACCAGTACAACACTGGAAATGTGGAATGACATCAAATTCCTGTTGAACAAAAATTGACAGATAATTTACTGAAGGCCACAAGTGCCTGCAAATATTTGAAACTGCTGGCCCGATACAATAACCGGTGCTGGGCCTGCGGGCCGGCGGTTATTTTGAACGCTGCCTCCGCCATATATCTGGAATATTGCTTAGTGCAGCATTAAATTTAAACACTAGACAAATGATGTCTCAGTGATGTTATTATTTCAACCAGTGGCTTTACTTGTCCACACTTGTTTGTTTATTTGATGATATTGCTGACTGATTGAAAACATTTACACATGCACTTCATCGCTTCATCAATAGAAGAAAGAGAACCAGTTCATGCAGAGCTCAGATAATATTGTGTTGTTTTTATTTACTCATCTTTTATAGCCACAGTTCATGTCCAGTTGTTAGCTTATGGTTTCCATCATGGGAGGATGCAGGCATGTATATTGGAAACCACTATGTGTTTTGAAATGGGTTGTGAAAAATATTATCAAAAGTGTCTCCAATGTTTTCTGATGTAAGGAAATATTGATGAGCAACATTGACTATTGTATTTTGTCAGGTTGGTGCTGTGAGTGCCTTTGCTCAGACGCTGCGACGCTACACATCTCTCAACCATCTGGCTCAGGCGTCGAGGGCTGTGCTACAGAACACGTCACAGATCAACCAGATGCTAACTGATCTCAACAGAGTAGACTTTGCTAATGTCCAGGTATTGAATATGAGCCAAAACAAACAAATGTGATTAGAATGAAGGATATCTCATATAGAGCAAATGTTCATTTCTATTTGTAAGTAATTTCTAGATCCTGAATTATCTGCTCAAACACCTTGTCACTGTATAATGCCCATGAAGTTCTTTGTCATAGTAGCTCAAGGGAGATAACTCTGCAATCACTTCAATATTTGTCGATGTTTTCTGAATATTAAATATTGTAATTTTTGGTCAACCAGTTCTTAAAATCACAAAAATGTAGATGTTCAGTGTTTATAAGAACGTTTTCCACTAAAGTGTGGGAGACTGATAATTGGCATTCATTCAGTTCTCGGCCTCCTTTCACACAGCACTAAGGTGATCGTAAGTCACTAAGGTAACCTTAGTGCAATGTTAAAGAATGGGAGTTAAGGTTGACCTTAGTAAAGGTTGCTTTGTGAAAGGATCCCCCGGTCAGAAGAGGCTGCTGTGCCCATTTACAGTGGATAATCATATTCAGTTTATGTGGGAGCAATTTGCACAGTATTAAAAGACATGCTGTAATATGTAAAACAGAATAAACAGAAACAAATATTGTGCTGATTGTATTGAAAGTGCCTTTGTTGATTAAAAAAGTTGTTTTTCAGAATGTATTGTATATTGAATTTATAACCTGCTTGTACCTCTCATCACAGTTTTCTTCTGCTAAATGTTTGTGATGTGAACAATTGCATACATTAAACATCGACCATTAACTGGTTGTGTTATGTTTTGGATAAAGATCTTGAGAGGCATTTAGAAGTTGGACAAACATGAATACATGACATGTTTTATGGAGAACTTCTTTTTGTTCTTTATGCTGCGTTTCAGAGCTAATTCTTGCTCCTTCATTAGGTGAACGCCTGAAATTGTTATCCATAAAACGTTTCATGTATTCATCTGATTTGATAGTTGTGTAGGTCAAGGTAAAATCCTGGGTTTGAATTGAATTCGATAGGCCATGAGTTTTAGATGAAAGAAGGACATCAACATTTTTATTTCAATTAACTTGAATATTTTACTGTTTTGTCTACTGGTAGTACTGTACCAGTATATGTAACATGTTCAGAGAGGTCATACTTTTAGGTTTAAACTTTGTCAACTCTAGGAGCAGGCCTCCTGGGTATGCCAGTGTGAAGATGGCGTGGTGCAACAGCTCCAAGAGGACTTCAAGAAAACACTGAAACAACAGAATTCACTGGAGCAGTGGGCTGTTTGGTTGGAGGGAGTAGTCAACCAGGTGCTCAAGCCACATGAGGGGAGCCCAAACTTCCCTAAAGCAGCCAGACAGTTCCTTCTAAAATGGTCATTTTATAGGTTAGTTCTACCACAAGTCTACAAAGGTTTTCACAGTAAAAGTGGAACTGGCCAAAGGACTCTGACATGGCTGATATATGTTTTCAGTTTGTACACTATAACACATTAGACCCTGTGATTATGTTAATACTTTAAGAGTAAACTTAAACCGTCAGTGTATATTCCATAAGTCGTTGTTCATCTGCCAATTGTTGGGGTGAACTAGCAGGAAGTGATAGTTGAGGTGCCCCAGTACATCAGGCACATCTCCCTCAGGGCCCCAGATGATATTTTATTAGCCAGTGAGTGTTTTTAGTCTGGATCATACCTCTACATGTTTCCTAAACTTACACATACAGCAAAACACCTGTATAGTATATAGTAAGTGATACTTAGTGCTTTGTTTATGTGTTATTAATGGCAGCGGAATAGAGCTTATGTATGTTTGATGCTTGCATTTGATCAGGAATATGTGGGGTTTTTTAAAACACATTGGTAAGCAAGTTAGAAAAAGTTACAATTGGGTTATTACGAACAGTGTTGTATTATTGGCATTGTCAGAATTTTTCTAATGTTTAAAATTTTTCTAATTTTTTTATAATTGGCTATTAGTAATTATCTGTATTTTATGCAGATTTGCTGGATTTCTGCCAGTAGAGATTGAACAAGGTGTTTATAAGGTTTACTTCATTTCAGCTCGATGGTGATCCGAGATCTAACATTGCGCAGTGCAGCCAGCTTTGGTTCATTTCATCTGATCCGATTGTTATATGACGAGTACATGTTCTATCTAGTCGAGCACAAGGTTGCCAGGGCAACAGGAGAAACACCCATTGCTGTTATGGGCGAGGTGCGACAGGTAATCCTATCATTGGGTAAATTTAGTTAAGAAGGGAATAACTGTTAAATAGCTGTCAAAAGGGGATTGTTTTTTTGCTAAATTTAATATGTTACAATGCAAGTCAGTCTGTCATATTTTGTGTTTATATATACATAGCCAAGTTAGTATGCATGAACTTATTTTCTTTGAACTTCATTTTTCAGTTCATAGATCTTAGCAGCGCCATTGCCTTGAGCACACTGGAATCTGATAAACCTGCTGTGCCATCCCCTATGCGACACAGTGCAAACAATGTGTCTACATCATCCAACTCCAACACGACTACTGTGATGCTTGTAACATCCAATGCAGGCTCAGCAAATAACAGTAGTAGTGTTGCTCCTACAGTTACAGTCAGACCCACAGCCAATGGCCTTCCTGCAACAGGGACATCCACAAGCAGTTCGAATGCAAACACAGTGGTTGTGTTGTCGTCAACTGTAGCTGGAGGTGCCCCAGGAACCAATACTATTACTGGAGCTTCAGCGTCACTACCCACTGCTGTTACAGTGCGAGCTGCAGCAGCTGCCACTGCCCCAAACACAAAAACTCATACCATTCTTGTTATGCCTGTAGCTTCAACAGCAACCTCAGGGGATGTTACAGCTGCCAAACGTCTTAAAACAGAATGAAGTCACTGTCAGATTCTTTATATATTTTTTCCATGGTAACCCATTGTGATCAACTTTCTTTGAACTTGTGATTTAGACATGTGACAACCCCAGTTCCTCTAGATTTTATTTATTGTCACAAGGGATGAAGGTTCTATTGATGCATTCATCCTGTGTGATGTATTGATAGCTTTAAGTATTTTTTATGCTGACGGTTAACACCAAGTTTAGAAATTTGTGTTCATTAGCTGTCAACAGTTGACAAAGTCACTAGGTATTCTTAGTACTGTAGTGATAGCTCCAAGAGAGGCCATATACTTTTTAACTTGAAGCTAGTGGCTTTGTTTTATTTTGCTTTGTTCAGTCTTTTTTATATTAGTTTGTTACTTGCCTGAAGTTGAAGAGACATTCCTTGCTTTTAGATTACAGGTTTTGTCAGCTGATTCGTCTGATACATGCTTGTTATTAGTGGCATAGACTGCCCACACCTACCCTACCCAATCAGCTTCGTACAGTGTTTTAGATGTGTACAGTGCTCCCTTCAGTCTTAATGTACATACTACATTTAAGTATTTTCTATGTGTACAAAAGATGATTTATATTTTATGTTGTTGAGGTTTGTGTGAAGCCCTGTGTGGCCAACTCCAGTATTCCTCTAGGATTGTACATACATGTTGTTATTTATATGATGATTATCTGCTGCTGCTGGGTTTAGCTGCAACACACCTATGGCAGCTACCCTCCCATTCACACGCACACACACACACAATTACAATCAGAATCATACATATACATTCAATTCAGTAATAAAAACACACACAGTCACTGGTTTGTGAGAGTTCATTGTAGGAATGGGTCCTGAAATGTCTGGATGTCCCTACATTAGGATCAAATGCATTTGTTAACTGCCATATGAAGTCATTTCAGAAAGACAATGGTCCTGCAGCTGCTTACATGCAGCAGGGGTGTCTAACCTGACTTCACTGCACATTATGTCAATAACTCTCAGATATTTCTGTTGATCTTCATGTTACCCACTCCCTTTTAGATCATTTTTAAGCAGCCAGATACAAATCACTTTGCTAAAGAAATGGCATTTTGTGCTGACTAGTCATGTAAGTCAGGAACTACTGGGCTATTTTTCTGTCAAACGTTCATCAATTTGGAATTGGTTTGTGCATTAATATAATGGTAAAGTAACTTTGTTAAGAATTTTGTAAGGTAGACATTGATAAAATCTCTGCCACATTATGCACCTTCATTATACAGAGGAAATGGGATGCTCAAGAAGTCATTGAATGGGAGTTTTCCATTTTGAAATTTGCCAAATTCCTGTGTTGTATCAGTCTTTCCTCAGCAGATGGGGCACATGTTTCCATGACATTTGTGTCTGTTGCTTGTGACATTTGTTACAATTATCAATATTTATGCTGTTTTGTATATAGATAAATTGATGCAAACCTTGCTGCCAGTGTTGCTGAGTTGCTCCCCACTCGCTGCCCGCCAGCCGCCTGTTTCATGTGTTCAAACTTACACCTAGGTGATTGGTAACTGTACTGCTGTCATACTCAAATTGAATTTGATCTATAATATATTGAAGAATGCAACAAAGTATTTTTGTGAATCAAAACAATAATTGTGTAAAATGGCTAGAAATAAATGAAATATAGATCTGACTTAAATGGTCTTTCTTTTGTTTGCAATACTTTGGGTTTAAGGGGAACATACATGCTTGAAGAGATGGGCCTTAAAAGTGGTCAACTCAAATCACTATTTTCATTGAATCTTTTGTGTATTTGTTGTATGGTGTTTGCATGTTTGTGAAGTAAGTTGAACTAGTTTTGTTATGAGCAAGAATATTTCCATTATCAGGACAGATTATATCTAGAAGACCTTGGAGATCCTATGTATCCTGAACGAATCTATCAATAGTCATTATCATTCACATGGCCAACAAGTAGTACAAACAACTGAGTATGTTAAGGTAATATTCTGGTAAAAAAAACTTTGACTTTTGACATGTGTCAGGACATATAGGATAATCGTGAATTTTCACATTGGCACAGGAACATTTCTGATTGTATTTGTGGTTCAATTTAAAAAAGAGAGAGCTCTATATTTAAAACATGTTTAAAAACCGACATATTTCCAGTGATGTACAGACCTGAAGTTGTTTGCAAGGCACATTGATATTGTAATATGTTTATTACTTCTGTAATTTGTTCTCATTCCCATGACATTTAGAACAAACCTCATTTAATGTCGCAGACCCCACACTCTCTTGATGTCTGACATAGCAAACACATTTCAACACTTAAATACTTAATGATTGTCAATTGACGGTAATTTTGTGAAAGGGGGTTGGGTAAACACTTGCGAAAAGGTATTGGGTTCAGTTCTTAACCGGGGCCACAATGGAACAACAAATTTTACCAATGTAATATATCAGAAAACTCTCTAAATTTATGTGATTGATAATTGATACCTTTTAATGGTACTTTTGTTTAAAAAATGTTTTGTTACTGAATAATCTGATGGAAGCAAAGACAATATAAGTGGGTATGCTTTAAACTTTTGTGGGTATTTGCTGCACTTAGTCCTTGGACTTTAGTCCGGGATTTCATGTATCACTGGGAATTTGTTTAGCATTTACCCTATGTAAGAAAACCTTAGAACTTTGTACTTGTTATTTATCTTTGACCAAAATCTGAAAAGGTCTTGAGTGACGGTCATTGAAGGTAATTTGTAATGTGACCCCGACTTTCCCACTAAAATTCCTTTATCTGAAGGAAGTGTTTAAAGTTTTGAGGTGGATATAAAAGGTCAAATTTGCTGGAATGTTTTTTTTAGGTACATCAGGTAGTTCTGCCTCTCTGTATTTATGTGAAGTGATGTTACTCATATCAGATATAAATGATAAATAATGAAACATGGCTTGATGAAGATCAAGAGCAATAAACTATTCATAGTTGTACTGTATATGACTAATTTTCCCATTCGGGAAGCCACAGTGTGTGTGAGACTGTTATGGTATTTAGCATTTCGGTTTAAACTGTCTTGCATCAGACTGGCCATTCATGATGACGTCCTTGTTAATGTTTTTGGCATGTGACTTCTTTTTTGAAAGACCCATGAAATAAGAAGCCTAATGGTTAAAGCGTTGGCTCATCACGCCGAAGACCCGGGTTCGATTCCCCACATGGGTACAATGTGTGAAGCCCATTTCTGGTGTCCCCCCGCCGTGATGTTGCTGGTATATTGCTAAAAGTGGCGTAAAACCAAACTCAGTCAGTCAGTGTTATTTTATGGAATATGTCACTTCTACCTCTAAGCGCACGTACAATCACAACAAATGTGCGTTGATCAGCGACACTGAATAACCGCTTCAGATGCAGTAAACTCGCTGAGCGATCGGTTCTTGTATATCCCACAATGCAAAGCGCCGGGCATGATTAAAAAGTACTGCATTTTGGTGTTACTGTTAGGCGGCCGGTGATGGTTGGTTGGTGGTTAACGCCGCACTCAGCAATATTCGAGCTGTATGGTGGTCTGTAAATGATCGTGTCTGAACCAGACAATCCAGTGATTAACAGCACGAACATCGATCTACGCAATTGGGTTGCGAGGACGCATCAATCAAGTCAGCGAGCCTGACCACCCGATCCCGTTATTTGCCTTTTACGATAAAACATGGCTCACTGAAGACTAATTCTAACCCGGATCTTCACGGGTTGAATGAGATGAACCCGGCAGCCGCATACGGTGACAACGAACGTGACGTCAATGGAGAGGATCGTCTCACTTACTTACCGTGTTTTACTACACAAATGTACATGAATATAATGGATAATAGACCGTGTAGTGGTTAGAGCGTCCGCCCGGAGAGCGGAAGGTCGCGGATTCGATCCCCGACCGCGTCATACCAAAAGATGTTAAAATATGGTATTTGTTGTAGTGGTGGTCCGATTAATTGAAATGATCGAAAATTGGTCGCAGTGACTAAACGACCAAGCAATTGATCATGTTTCATCATAATCGAACACAAACAATTCTGGAACACTTGTTTTCATTAACAATATTTTTCACAAGGTTGGTTTTGTCTGTTACATTTCATAAGCACTACAAGCTCGTTTCAAGTCATGATTGAATTTATCTTAAAGACTCCAAGAAATTTATGTTCCTAACATACTAGTCATCCTTTAAAGATGTGAAATTTTGCCCCAAAAATCCAGAAGAACTACATGTTTTTTCATTATTTTTATGTGCATTAACAAATTTCATTAATGACGCTAACCAAT
Source organism: Haliotis rubra (assembly GCF_003918875.1). Taxonomy (NCBI): domain Eukaryota; kingdom Metazoa; phylum Mollusca; class Gastropoda; order Lepetellida; family Haliotidae; genus Haliotis; species Haliotis rubra. The sequence goes on along the minus strand of NW_025764899.1, from coordinate 250,876 downwards.
TTTTTTCGATAATTTATCGGTTGTAATGAACCAATCATCAATTATGAGATTTTAACCAATTCCCAACACTAACTTGTTGGTCCCTGCCTGGCGCTCGGCATTAATGGGTACAACAAGGACTGGTTGGCTCGGAGTCAGTATAATGTGTCTGAGTGGGGTATTCATGCTTCACTGCGGCATGGTATCTCAGTGGGCTAGCACTACCTTAATTCTGGGCTAGTACAAGCAGCCGCACATACACATACACACGCATGCACGTCGTCATATGAGCGAAATATTCTCAAGCAGGACGTTAACCCCAATTTCACCTCACCTCTAATGGATAATGAAGTAATTAGTACGCTCGAGAAAGTTGTCACATATGACTTAAACGAAACTCGTGTAAAAGTTCACACTCGTTTCGTGTAAGTTGTATGACACACTTGCTCGTGTAATAATCTCTATATATCCTTTCATGCAGCGTTCGAAATAACCGGTAGCCTGATGCTAGGTAAAACTTCCCCAGGCTTGTGAAAATAGAATGACGGTATCCCGGTTTGCTAGTGTAAATTTTCAGTCTGAAAATTTCTCTTCATGGCATTATTTCATTGAAAAATTTCTAATTCTTTTAGTATTTTTTGTTTTGTTTTCAAGCCGACAATTCTGAGCTTAGTGAAACTACACACGAAGCTGAAATGCTAACCCGTTTCTAAGACGCGTTATGATTGGTCAGTATTAAGAAATAAACACCATAATCATAATGAAAATATAAACATAATCAAAATAGCCGACGCATCCTTGATCATTTGCAAATGGCGCCATATAAACAAACATGCCGAAACGACAGGCAGATATTAAGGCCTTGTTTCAAGGCAAACTTCCTGTTATTGCTAAACAAAGACGCTCAGTTGAAGAAAAAAGAGAATCTGAAAGATCGAAGCGTGAAAGAAATTTTTTATCGCAATGGTCTGCCGAGTTCAACTGGCTGATTTCAGACAAATCAAAGATGTTCTGTAATGTGATGATGATCTCATTAACCTTGGTCAGTCAGACCTTGACTCATAGAAAATAAAGAGTGCTTAACTGGACTGTCACTGTTTGAATAAATTTGAGCTGAATCATCTGGTGCTGACAATTTGTAACGTTGATGTTTAACTTTGAACTTTATGAAAGAAATAATAAATAACTACTTTTGAGAGTTTTGTATCTTTATTTAGTTTGGCACGTAAATTTTCATTCGGGCTAGTAACTTTTAAAACCTCCTAGCCCGGTTTGCTAGTGATCCTGAAATATTATTTCATACCCTGCTTTCATGAAATGATATCTGTTTTGGAACAGAATAATGACCCGCTGCTAAAGGCTCCCTGCATGTCACACTCTGGACAGTGTGAATGTGACACCTTTCAAACCACACACACACACACACACACCCGTGGCGGCTCCAGGGGGGGTGTTTCAGGGGGTTTGAACCCCCCTTTTGAAAATGACTTAAGACCACATTGTGAAAAAAAAGAATTGCGTTTGCGGAATTTCAAAATTCCTGGATCCGCCCATTCCTAGGGTGCACACACACACACACACACGTTTTGTCCCGAAAGTTTATTAAATTACCATTGAAACTCTCGTGAAGATGAAGTGTGCACCCTCCTTTCTCAATAGTGTGCAACCCCCCTTTCTCAAAAGCTGTATCCGGCCCTGTACACCATGGGTGATAGTGACCCTCTGATTTTCTGTTAAATCAATCGATACTGTTTTACGGAGTTATCACCACCCCTGTGCTAACAACACATTATCCAGAACGGTTCATTCATTGGTCATGTGACGTATCACGTGACTACCAGAAGCGACTTACAAACCGAACGTGACAGGAAGAGCATGATGTGAATCAGACGGCTATCGGTTCGGAGGAAGATGTCGGAGGGTCATCTGAGTGTATGAACAAGTGGTGAGTACTTGTACATCTGTATAAAGACCCAAACACATCTCTCACACCCAGAATCGGCGAGCCGGATTGTACATAATATAAACTTGAGTCGATCTTCGCATTGATTTGGGCGAGTCTATTCAATATCAAAGGGGACCAAGGCGGTCCTCCGTGTGAAGTAATGGTGATTATTTCAGGTTAGGTTGACCTTGACAGCTGAGTCATTCACAGAAGTCAGTTACGACATAACATGGAACACGGATGTGACAAAAGACCGGTAATATATGAACAGGTAGTGGATGGTGTTTTAGATCACGCTCCATTATCTTTTAACAGTTCACATTACATGTAACACAACGTTTAGGCCTATCTGCATAAATACGGGAATATACTTAACGTAAGTTGTTTATTTGATCTTATATCGATGAAGTGAAACTTTTTTGTCAGAGAAGACAGTTTTTGTGTAATCAGTGTGTAAGTTTCACGTGAGTCTCACTGTGTAAACAACACACTTTAAAAGTAAACACGGCCCATTGGTCGGAATGCTGGCGATCCTCACCTCCCTACACCACCTTACACAGCTGTAAGTGGGAGATGGGCTGAGACACAGGTGGACATTTTATGACTATTCGGCCTGATTCCGTGGTTGACAATGTACCGGATTCCGAAAACTGTAGTACATATCATCCTCTGCAATCCGGTATCATTCACCTCATTATATCAGCACAGCAGCTACATTAAGTACCAGTAATAATACAGGCGGATCAAAACATTGTTCATAAAAGATTAAAATAATATAAAACAATATTTACTTTTTGCTGGTATGATCTTATCCATTAACAATATTACCGATTTGTAGTATATATTTATTTTTTCTGTCATGTATTGACTATTTAGATAGGTTATGGTTCAGATGCCCTCTCTTGCACGTGCGGATAAAACAACTTTTGTTTGTGAGGGTGACAATAATGGTATTGCTGTAAATACGTGAACGTTGTCAATATATTTCATACAGGGATGTACTTTTAATGTCGGTAAACAAGCCGCTCCTTAACGCCTTGGGGTACGTCTTGGATGACACGGTGTTTCGTAATCTTCTTTATACCCCAGCTACCACACCCCTCCCACCAAGCCGTGTATTGTTGGTTGTAATGGCAACTGCTGCTACCGCCCCTGGTGTAGAGCCTCATCGATATATAACGTCACGGTAGGCGTGAAGTGACAGATAGTCAAATATATTTTGTCCCCGAAACGATAGTACATGGTTGTCGTATAACAGAAATATACCATTAAAAAAAAGTAGGGGATATTGGATTAACAAGACTGATAAAATGCAAATGATGAAGCCAAGGAGGAAACAGATGATGAAGAGAAATTAAGGGAAAATGCGACGATTTATTCCATTCCTTTGGAAATGTTTCATCTGTATGGATATATATTACCTTTTCTCATTGCATTGGCATTGGCTAGTGGTATGCTCGCAAATATATCCCCTACATTTTTTAATGATATATCTTTTCCTCCTTCCTCTTTGAGACAGGAATGGGAGATTGTTTAGGAAAGCTTATGCACCAGGTTATGAATATTGTTGTGGGACAAATACCTTCATGTGTAATAATTACTCGTGACAACCCGCCTGTACTAAACTAGGAAAGGTTATTTAACTTGTATTCTGTTCCACAAAACACCATTTCAGCTTTACATTGACGTTTTTAAGATGATGAATGACAGTGGATGAAACAATCGTTACCATCTGTTCATGCAGGCAAAAAGCTCAACAAAAAGTGGATCAATCGGCTGCTGATACTGGTATAAAAACTAGGGATGTACTTCACGCTAAACTTAAGGCACCAGTGCAGTATATTGATATTAATTATCACCTGTGGTAACACGTCGCAGGGTAATATTTCTATGTTTCAGTTCAATATGGGGGTGAGGTATATGCACTATTGTATTAACCAATACGGACTGCCGTAACTGTCAGTAAATATCTATACTATGTTGCCGCGACGTCTCGCTGCATTGTCCGTATCAGTATCGTGTATCATGTATATACAGGATGTACGCAACGAATAGGTAGATATTAGCCTGTATGAAATGCGTTGAATAGGATGTGTGCAGTTGAAAGGATGTGTACAGATAACTAGGTAAGCATTATCCTATATGTAGGATGTGTACACATCAATAGATATGGGTGCGATTGTGTGTGTGTGTGTGGTGTGTGTGTGTGGTTTAGCCTAGTGGTTAGAGCGTCCACTCGTCACGCTGAAAAGACCCGGGTTCGATTCCCCACATGGGTACTGTGTGTGAAGCCCATTTATGGTGAACACCGCTGAATATTGCTGGAATATTGCTAGAGGCGGCGTAAAACCATACTCACTCACTCAATAGGTATGTGTGATCCTCCATGCATCATATATTTAGAAGATTAGGTTGGATGTGTGCAGGATATATTTAATGATAGAAATGTATTAGCCTGTATGTAGGGTGTGTACAAACGAAAAGACGAGATTTGTACAAATAAATAGGTATGCATTATATATGCAGGGTGTATCTATGCCTAGACATGTACTAGCTTGTACGTAAGATATGTGCAAATGCATAAGTGGAAAATGTAAAAATAAATATCTCTGTATAATCGTGTATGAAGGCTTTTACAGATGAATAGGTATGATAAGATACTTTAAGCAGGATGCGTAAAGATGAATAGGTGTGTAATATCCCGTAAACAAGATGCGTACAAATGAATAGGTGTGACAGGATGCGTACGAATGAATAGCTGTGTAATATCCTGTAAACTGGATGCGTACGGATGAATAGGTGTTTAATATCCTGTAAACAAGATGCGTATAATTTAATGAGTGAGTTTGGTTTTACGCCGCTTTTAGCAATATTCCAGCAATATCACGGCGGGGGGACACCATAAATGAGCTTCACACATTGTACCCATGTTATAATTAAATGAATTGTGTCATATCCTGCAAACAACATGTGTATGTATACACATGAATAGGTGTGTATAGGTACAACCTGTGTGTGATATGTGCAGATTGATATATGTACCTATAGTTGCATATTTCGCCTGATTTGAAAATGTGATGAAAATACTGATAATGTAAATATAGACAGTAATGTCGATTACATGTGTATTGATAAATTACAAGTTACAAACTTACGAAGTTAACAATTTACGACCGCAGTTCATTCTGTTCGACGGACGCGACGAACATCGACGGCTGTTGAGGCAGCTCATTTGCCTCAGCTATATGTTTAAATCAATAGAACAGGGCCAATCTGTGGGATCAGCACATGCAGTCGATACCGTAATGGTATTTACTTTGTATGTTTCAAACAATGACGAATTGTAAAGCCGGCCAGGTGGTCGTGTCCGACACTGGCAGACTGTACGCATCGACGGTTGGCTGTTTCCTGTTGACAACTGAATTCCAGGTATAGAAGACATTTTCGTGATGTTTGGGACCGATTATATAGAAAACCATGGCGAAATTATCTGTGTGCACTTTAAGAAATGACTTGACGATCAGTAACGACCAGGAACAAGTGGAGTGTTACGAGCAGATATAATAGATGTGTTCATGTGTCCAGTTCTCATATTTTTCAGATTCATTGCGCGGGACTGAGCGAGATTTTGACCACTTGACGAAAATCTCCGGTATCATCATGGAGAACCACGACATGCACAAACATCACATGCACATGCATGACAATCACAACATGACTACGCCAGAACCTAACCATGACATGCACGCGCACCACAAGGACATGGCGGGGCACAGCATGGACCCACCAAGCGGCTACGACATCGCCAGTGACGACCACCATGACCATCACATGCAGAACCACAGCATGCATGACCATCACATGCAGAACCACAGCATGCATGACCAGCAGATGCGTGACCACGCGTCGCACGTGCATCACCATGACAACAGCGGCGGTCATCATCAGCATGGTCACCCGGTAAGATCTACAAGACAGATTAGCTAATATGTGTTATTATTGTCCGTGGATTTGGTGTGGTTTGTTTGTTGTTTAACGCTGCACTCAGCAATATTCCAGCTATATGGCGGCGGTCTGTAAATAATCGAGTCTGGACCAGACTATCCAGTGACCAACGGCATGAGCATCAATCTACGCAATTGGGATACGATGACATGTGTCAACCAAGTCAGCGAGCCTGGCCACCCGATCCGGTTAGTCGCCTCTTACGACAAACATGAGTTGCTGAAGACCAGTTCTATCCCGGATCTTCACGGGTGCCTGGAAATTAATTCTTTCCACCTGTCCCGTGGAAGAAGGTGTCCCATTATTCCATTGCTGGTCTTGGGGGCGGTGGGGTAGCCTAGTGGTTAAAGCGTTCGCTCGTCGTGTCGAAGATCCGGGTTCGATTCCCCACATGGGTACAATGTGTGAAGCCCATTTCTGGTGTCCCCCACCGTGATATTGCTGGAATATTGCTAAAAGCGGCGTATAACCCAACCCACTCACTCACTCATTGCTGGTCTAAGAGGTAACTTCACAGGAAACACGGGGCCATCCCAGAATAACTAGGTTCCCGCCAGCAAACGTCGCTTCTTAGTGGCAACGTTACGCCGAAGACCCGGGTTCGAATCCCCACATGGGTACAATGTGTGAAGCCTTTTTCTGGTGTTCCCCGCCGTGATGTTGCTGGAATATTGCTAAAAGCGGCGTAAAACCAAACTCAGTCAGTCAGTCAGTCTTAGTGGCAACGTATTAGAGGAGGTGGTCAGATCTATGGACTAGGTTGACGGCGTGGACCGTTGTTCATGATATCAATCACTATATTTCTGGTTCAGACTCTATGCCGTCCCATGGATGAAAAATGCTGATTAGGGCGTTAGGCCACTCACGCACACACAGTGTAAACAGACACACGTCCGCACAAGGACACAATCACACTTTCATACCAGTTTCCGTTGATCAATAATCGTAATTGTGAAACATATAGTCATAAACACGATTTGTATTAAAGTTCATTACCATGTTAACCATATCAGCAAAGGTCATGGTTTATTTATTCCCATAGTAACTGCATGTACATATATACTCAATGTGATATCTGCAGATGACGTTCCACGCACGGAATGACGACTTCATTCTGTTCCGGGAGTGGCAGCTATCTCCAGGGAAAGGTACGTCACGATGATTGATAGTTCGTCAGTGTGACGCTGTGTTGATGGATTACATGCAGAACCAAGGAAGTGAACACATGGCCGTGACTCATGCAGTCGAACATGTCGGTTTGACGGCAGGTTTAAACAAAATATCTGTAATTACATGTTTCAGAATTCAAATGTTATACAAAATTATGCGTCGACTCCCCAGTTCTGTTGACCTAGTTGACCTCTTCGTTAGTATGCAGTAGATTTATTTATTTATTTATTTTGCGCTATGGTGTAATTGGATTATATGGTCAAGACTGACGTGTGTACAGACTGACCTATGGTCAGAAAACTGCTTTTGTCGCTAGGCAACACACACTTAATTCAGAGGGCAAAATGTGGGAGTGCCGGGTTGTACCGGTACATCAGGGCGTCATTACAATTTTAGCGAAAAATAGGTGACATCTCAGTCCGTTCACAGTGATCCATATTTATTGTATTCACGAGTATTTAGCTTTTTACGGCAGAGGGCAACGCGAGGTATACATAGAGGCGGGTTGTCCCTGTACAGCAGGACGTGACATGTTTTTCGAGAACAAATGGTGACATCACTGTTTATAGTGATCCATACGAATATTTTGGCAGATAATCTCTGGCGTTCACGAATGATATTTTTTCAATCTGTCGGCACTTCCAGACATACAGAACGACCGATGGAGGATTCACTGTAACTGAAAACCTCTTTAGTTAAGTTTATAGTGTGGAGACGTTTTTAGGTTATCAGCGTATTTCTGGTGTCTATAAACTGGGTGGAGATTCGGGGGGCGTGTCATGGTACTCCCGACTCATTGAACACTCTTCGTGAGATTTGATTATATACCGGTATATACTACTATAACGATAAGAACACCAGAATGGCTTAATATGACGTCAGTTATAATATCTATAATAACATTATATGCTTGTATTGCGCTTAAACTCTGCATACCATTAACTGTAGACGTGGAAAAACTGACTGACTGAATTTGGTTTTACGCCGCTTTTAGCAATATTCCAGTAACATCACGGCGGGGACACCAGAAATGGGCTTCACACATTGTACCCATGTGGGGATTCGAACCCGGGTCTTCGGCGTGACAAGCCAACGCTTTAACCACTAGGCTACCCCACCGCCCTGTAGACGTGGAAAAACCCAATTGTTCCTATATAAACAAAGAGGAGAGTTATACAACTTCTTTAATATAATATATAGCGACGTTTCGGTGTAGCTACTAACACCGTTATCAAGCAAGTGGTGTGTTAGTAGCTACACCGAAACGTCGCTCATATTATATTAAAGAAGTTGTATATCCATAGAACTCTCCTCGTTCATCACACCAACTTCTAAAGTCCACTCAAATAAGTTGTTTCTATATAGCAGTACAGCTGAAATATTGACCGCAGCATTAAACTACAAATCTACATTCACATTACACGGAGTTGTAAATAGACAATATGTTATGTGTTTCCGTCAGGGTACGGGTGATACAGTAGGGTGTGGGCTGTAACTCCACCGTGCAGAGTTTTGTCCCTTTGTTTTTCCACAAAGAAGGCTTGCAGATTATAATGCCAAGTCGGTGGTAAGAGTATCCGTTCGCGGGTCTCTAAGAAGTGGCAAACGCTTCCAACCCGAATGTCAATTCCTCACCCATTTCACTGGAAGCTATGATTTAACTGAAACACTGCCGATTACGATGTTGATGCATATTTTTCTATTTCCGTTGACAGTGACGTTCTTTGTGTGTCTGACCCTGGTGGTAGTCGCCGTCCTGTACCAGGTCATCAAGATGGTCAGAGCGAGGCTTGGCCGGAAGTGCCGGAACACAAACTGCAAGTAAGTACTCCAGGGCCCTTATTCTCGAAACGTTCTTAACCCTAAGAATTCTTAACTTTGATCGTAGCCAATGTCTTAAGAAGTTCTTAGGACTACGAACGTTTCGAGAATAGCTAGCCAGGGTCCCTTTTCACAAACCTCTCGTAAGCCTAAGATCTCGTAACTTTTCTCAGAGCATTCGTATTTCCTATGCTGCAACACTGACTTGCGATAGTCGTAGCGCTACGAGAGCTTTGTGAAACGGGGCCCAGAAACTTACTTCCATCACTTTACCTGTAACAGATTTAAAGGGTGTTAGTGACAAAATACCTGCAAGAGTTGTTAAGTTCAACATGTTTGAGAAGAAAACCCCGTTTATCCGAAGTGTACCAGAAATTAACCTGGGATCCGGTTCCTCAAGATATTGGGACTAGGACTACAGTGGGAATATGTGTAATGTTTAAGTGTGGCAATTATGGTAATCTTTGCACAAAGATATGTTGAACTTGGCTTGCAATGTTCAGGCTTTGCGAACAGATTTGTCTACAAATCCCAATAGGTATCCGGACAGTAAGCGTCTGATGAGTAGGGTTTCTGGATTGCCGGGTCCCAGACTGGCCAGGTCCATTCGCAGTAGTAGGGTAGGGCAGGGTAGGGCAGGGCAGGGCAGGGCAGGGTAGGGCAGGGTTTGTTGATCTGCAACGAATAAGCAGATCATTTCATTTAACGTCGCCCTTTTGTGGAAGGTTCATGAAGTATTGACCTCAAACCGTATCACAGTTATATTGAAAACAGACACCCTCAAGACCTTCAACCACACCCTATAATCTATTAATTCAGTATTATACCTGTTACCCTACGCTGACTGTCTCAGGGACGCCCACCCAACGACATGACTTCTCTTTGGGAATGTCGTGTGGTATTTTTACATTTTATTTGTCACTGTTTCAGACGGTACATGCTGAGCAAACGTCACGTGATCCAGACGGCGTTGTACTTGGTTCAGTTTCTCATTGGGTACGTGTTGATGTTGGTTGTGATGACGTACAACGTCTGGATCATGGTAGCCACCGTCGTTGGAATCGGACTGGGATACTTCTTTTGCGGCTGGGCGGAGTATGAGGAGATCGTGCGCCTGCGCCCCATTTCTATGAAGTCCAGTCACAGATCCGTCTCGTTCGACTGTGGTCGCAAAGGGGACCAAGAGTTAGTTCCCTTGAGCAAGGACACAACAGCCACGGATATAACCATTCTAACATCCAATGTCGGCTGCGCATGCGACCACGACGAAACGTTGTGATGGTGACGTAGGTTACCGATACTATGGAAACTATCACGAGAGATTTGCATCATATATATATATTTTTTTAATTTTTTTTTGTGGCTCCACACTCATTAAAGCTGCAGCCTGCACTTATTTTCGTGGCCAACACACGGTAAGATGCAAGCATCTGGGAACCAGAGGTAATACTTATAGAAGTGCTCCATTTTGCAGGTGATCCAACTCTTCGCTGTACTTGTGGCCTTTAACACCCGAAGTCATTCACCATAGAAGTGATCGCAAATCCGAAGTCTAACTGCGGTTGTTGTCGTTTGGTTTTTTGGGGGTTTGTTTTTGCATTCTAATACTAACCCGTATGTGTGCACCTCTTCACTCCACCATCCATGAATACACAGAGCCTTTCTGCAGTGTAGCCGGCAGCTTTGTGGGACAGTTCATGCCCTGGATCCAGCCACTGTGTTTCCATCCACATTTGCTACACAAATCTCTCCAAAACACAAGAAAATGCATTGAAAAGGACAGCCAACTCAAATCTAGATTGCCAGAGCTTTGCAATTTAGCATTGGTCTGGACTCAAATCGGATATTAGTTTTTCTTTAGTTACATATTTTTGTATAAGATAACTTATTGATGGGAATCAATGTCCGTCTTATGCTTCAGCCTTGGAGTCATCTACTCTCCATATCGCTGACATACACGGCCACGGTAGGGTTCGCACAAGGCCCCCCCTGCGGAGTAGTGATCTTTAACCTTACACCGCATTTTAGTCTGTCGTACAGACCCTGAAGCAAATATATCCAAGAAAGGCCACGCAAGTCTAGAAAATGTGGCCATTCTAGATTTACTCAGCTTCAGGGCTCCGTTTCATTATTATTATTTTTTTTACTATGAACTTTTTTTCAGTAAAATATGTTCATTTCAGAGACTAGTTGTAAGTCTAACCGCATTTCTGCCGTATGTATTTTCGCGGATGGTGTTGGAACTTGTCTGTGCAGGAGTTGTAGATGGTTATCATTAACAACATGTTCGGCTATGATATGGTCATTGTAGCCAGATGAACTGTTTTATGAAAGTGAGGGTAGTAGTTTTCGTTAAGTATTTACGGGGTTGTACAGGCCCCACACCATAGATCTGACGTTATTTGAAGCCTCGGTAGATCTGCCTGAGAAGTGGAATCTCAGAATCTTATCTTGATATTGGTGGCATTTTAGAGTTGTCGAACCCTGTACGTTCTGCGCTGAAATAGCTGCTTCGTTTTACATCTAAAGTATATTTTCTAGTGGGAAGTTTATGGTGGCCACTTGAATTACGAAGTTACCATCACGAAAAAACACAATGTAAGGATTTTGACAGCCGAATGTCTGTTTGTGTTTAGGTGAGCAATATTAAGTCTGAACTGGTCAACACATTTTCCATTTTGCGTTTTTTCTCTCGTATGTACATACCACACAGAAGAGACATATTTTTCAGATTAAGTATTACATATTTGATTTTTCTTATCGTGAAAAAGTCAGTATTCATCAAGAAATCCTTTTTTGCATATGCATGTAAAGTTTCGCCTAAACATGTCTGTAGTACACACGGGAGGTATTGCAATAAAAATATTCTCGTAATAGGATTCTAAAAAAGATAGAAGTAGCAAAATACTACTACTAGTGTTTTAAATTGTAAAGATGTAATTGTTTTTAAAAATGCAATATGCGAATCATTGAACTCAATATGAACACCCCCGCACCCACCACTCATTTGACGTTTTGTTTCTTAGATATTAAGACATTTATTAAGATTTGTTAAACGCCAATAGTTTAACCTCTTCTGAAAAGGATGGCCTGTAAGAACTTATTTCTATTCATTTCTAATTTCTAATAAAACACCTTCGTGATACGTGAGTCGAGATGATAACAATGGCTTCTTGGCGCTGGTGGTTCGTAGACGCTTCTTGAACGTAGACTTGTAGTACGGAGACTTATCGTAGTACCATGGTACGTAACATGACGTCGCAGTTCGCTGTTAGGAGTTGCGTCCCGTGGATTCTCGGTTCGCCCCGATTGTGTTTCAAAGTTTGTCAGACTCTTTTCACCGAAGTGCGAAACGTCTGAGACTTGCATCACTTCGTGCTTTCCGCCCACATTAAACTGACACTGCATGAATTAACTGTGACGTTAAACTCAACTCACTCACTCACTCACTCACTCACTCACTCACTCACTCACTCACTGAAGTTTTTAATGAAAATAGCATTCACACATACACTCAAATCGATTTATCACTGTTTCATTTCGGGTGATTTTCAAACATGGATGTTAAGGGATCGTCATTCATGTTTGTAGCTTTCTAGTTTTACGAAACGCTAGTCATACGCCTTTTCCCTTAAATTATTACATTTACAAACTCATTTAGTGAAAACAGCTGTCATAGTCAACATGACGTCATTCTTATGTGACGTCATAAACATTACCTCATCAAAATATGGATAATAAAGACTATATGTCGACTGTTGACTCCTTCGTTGGACTGTTGTGTAACCTGCTAGCTCCGGTTGTAAAGTGTGTGATGTGAAGCATTTGACCCGTCAGATTCCCATGTCACAGTCCATAAGGGTCAAAATAAACAAGTATTCTACATATTAAATAATGTTTGCATTAGTATATTGTTCCACGTGCATGTTGATCCATAGACCAAATTTTGTCATGTCGAAACGGAACAAGGGTTTATTTACATAGGCCAACACTATGTTGTATGCATTCTAAATAACTTCTATTTTGGTGTTATTTTTTCTATGTGCAGTTATACTTTGTGGCATTTCTTTTGAACTGCCTAATGTACATGTGCAAGATAAATAAAATGTTCGACAAGTACATGTTTTGGTGTTGATTACGCAGCCACGTATATGTATATCAAGGATCATGAGGTTTAAGGATGGATTTGCCCTTTGGCTTGTTTGTTTGTTTGTTCGTTGTGAATGGTGACGTCAGCCGGTGCTGTATGTATTTTCCTGACTGGAGTGTCAGCATTGCAAAATTTTTAGTTACTCGCCGTCTCGGGCAATAAGAAATAAACGACGAAGTAATTTGGAAATACTGATCCAAATTGATGAATTACACTTGGAATCAATTGCGCAATGTAGGCATCTTTGGGATTTGTCTCTGTTGAGATAGCTGTTTGCTGGCCATTGTCCCAGTTTTGTGTACACTAATTATTTTGTTGTGTGGGGTTTGGTTATCACATCATTCAGGCGGCTATAAATCAGAAATCTGGTGAAAACAGTGACTTGATGTTGAGTGTCTGGTGTGGAAGAAATCGCCAAAGATAGCAAATAGGAACTAGAATGATGTGGTTCTGCATGACAAAAATAATAATTGATAAATATATAGAGGATATCATATGAGTGCCCATGTCATACTATGTTTTCGACACGAGTGCCTAAATGTTGGTATTTCCCTAGCGAGAGCGAGGGATATACCGGTATTTAGGCACGAGTGTCGTAAACATAGTATGATATGGGCACGAATATAATATTCTGTCTATTACCGAAGTATTCAAATTGAGGAAAATAAAACCAAATCTACTTTCAAAAGCAGGCTGTCTACCCGCCGTCGCCGCATATAGAACGCAACGACACAGAAGAAACGTGCGTCATAGCCTTGTTCATGACGTCACATCACCATAACAAAGTGATATTTTGCCCTAGTGCATCGTATGAAAAAATATGAAACCCGATATGTTCGCCCTCGTAGGTAATAATTAAGAAATCAAGCGTACGAGTGCTTTAACGTTATAATAGTTCAGGGCGAAAGTGTGCTTTATTACACTATACATGGTGGTAGAGCGAACTGTATTTCTTTTCTAAGATGCCAATTTAATACTTTCTAAGGATAATTAAGAATACTCGCACAGGGCTAACTGGCGCGCTGTTCTATTGATGTGTCTGCCCCCTACGTTAAGACGAACGTTATCAGAAGAAAATTGAAAAACAGTTTGATGACGGTTTACGTTCGGTTTAAATATCTTCTCTAAATTATTTTAATTACATCTGTGATTAACGTAAACCATATGGGGCAATATGAACGTGGCATTTCTTCTACCAACGTAAGTTTAGATCAGTACATCCAGATGAAGCTGAGTAGTCAAGCGACATTCCACGATTGCATTGTGGGAATGTAAACATTGCGAACGTTACCGTGTCGTGGAAAACTTGTAAGTCGAATTGAGACGCCAGAAAACATAAACGTAATGTTTCCACCAGTGACGTTAGCTGCGTGAAGCAACTGCAAACCAAGAAACGGGATGCAATGGAGTAGTTTACAGTAGGAGGCTGAACGAGGCGATGACAACGGACATACATCGTGACGTCGCTTACATTGTGACGTATTGCAAAATTGTTCGTAATACGTAACTTGCAATACATTCACAGCAGCACACGTAGTTCATCTAAATATTAGATTATACAATTTCCACAGACACGAGGAAAGAAGCCATGTTTTGATGTCAAATGCGGTATATAACAACCATGTTTGTTGTCACGTATTCCTATAACAAATGTATCTAATTTCTGCTATAAACAACGTATCACTTGGAGGTGTCATCAACAAGTCAACAGCTGGCATTTTAGCATACGTCAGTGACACAGTGTTGCAGATCGTAACAGATGCTGTCGGTGGAACCCTGTATCTGTTAATGAATCTGAATGAAATGTGATTCATTTTAGGAGCGCCATTCCAACCCGAACGGATTGTATGTGTACTTTTGAATGTGGTGTCCCAAACCTCGTGGTAGTGGATTGAAGGATGTTAATAATAATCTCAGCATGCATGGGTCATAATCAGACGGCTCGAGTGCAACGTGCTTAGTCAGCAGAACTCTTGGAAACATACACGATTTCTTAGAGGAATACGATACATTCACGCAGCTTTGTGTACTGTACTGGTGTGGTCGGTGACAGAATACGGTACTGGCATGTAGGGAACGTCCACCACGATGTTTGACTGTGGTGTGGTCGGTGACAGAATACGGTACTGGCATGTAGGGAACGTCCACCACGATGTTTGACTGTGGAGTGGTCGGTGACAGAATACGGTACTGGCATATAGGAACGTCCACCACGATGTTTGACTGTGGTGTGGTCGGTGACAGAATACGGTACTGGGCATGTAGGGAACGTCCACCACGATGTTTGACTGTGGTGTGGTCGGTGACAGAATACGATACAGGCATGTAGGTAACGTCCACCACGATGTTTGACTGTGGTGGGTCGGTGACTGGCATATGAATCCACCACGATGTTTGACTGGGTGTGGTCGGTGACAAAATACGGTACTGGCATATGGGAACGTCCACCACGATGTTTGACTGTGGTGTGGTCGGTGACAGAATACGGTACTGGCATATAGGGAACGTCCACCACGATGTTTGACTGTGGTGTGGTCGGTGACAGAATACGGTACTGACATATGAGGAACGTCCACCACGATGTTTGACTGTGGTGTGGTCGGTGACAGAATACGGTACTGGCATATAGGGAACGTCCACCACGATGTTTGACTGTGGTGTGGTCGGTGACAGAATACGGTACTGACATATGGGGAACGTCCACCACGATGTTTGACTGTGGTGTGGTCGGTGACAGAATACGATACTGACATATTGGGAACATCCACCACGATGTTTGACTGTGGTGTGGTTGTTGTTACTTCTCTTTATTTGCCACCGTAACTTGCACCAAGGGTATTGGCCCGCCAGGTGTTCACGCGAAGTCACCACCAGAGGAAAATGTAATACAAAACGTAGGACACACCGGAAATTAGATACACTTGGTTCTGGTGCACATTGTGACCATATACAACACCGTGGCGACGAGGGTTTGAAGAATTTATCGAAGACGGGAGGACTTACAGCCATGGGAAGGCCGAACAGTAAACGGGGAACACGTGGCCATAAACATGCTTTGTCTTGATTGACAGGTCTGACACAACAATATTACCATAGATACCTTAGATCACGTTGTCCTGGGTTGACGTATTGGGTAATTTGAACCGTCATGGCGACAGATCCGTATGTGTTCTTTATTACAGTATATGATCTGTCTTTAAGCGGATGTTATGGATGTTTATACCTAGGCCACAACCAATGGTTAATTGCTTCAGATGTATTTCTAATCTAAGTGCATGGGTCACGATTTATGAATTAGAACAAATAATTTCTTGCATTTTATAATGCATTTTATAACCTGATGGAATATGGATGATATGAACTAATAAAATGTTAGATCATTTTGATTTTGGCAGTTCGGTGAGTAAAATCCTTTCCCTCATCATCCTGAAGACACTAATGCACCACAAGCGGCACAGAGCCTCTTTCTGGTGTCACCGCCAACACATTGCTTGATGTTTGGTGAAACAGGTGCCAGACTCTCAATACTACTTGTTAGCCCATGCTGATCCTTACGGTAGTCCTTGGCATGTTTTTCTTCCACTCGTCTAATGCGCTGCAGTTCGATGTGCGTAGTAGCCTCCCCTCGTCGTGCCAGGATCGCAGGATAAAATTCATCTTTATTTATGCATTGGTCTGTGAGGCGACCCAAGGTCTCGACTCGAGCGAATCCCTGAAGCTAAAGCATCACCTCTGGCTTTTCAGAGCCGAAATATTGCTCAGGCGATGTTAGATCCAGTGAGTAGTTCCTTATGTGACGGCACGTGACACGTTTATTATCAGGCAAATACGTCAGTCAGTGAGGAAAAGAGCAACAAATAATTAATTTGTTGTGTGAGTATCTAAACAGAAGCTGATGGAGTAGATAACACAGTAGACTGTACGTCTATCGTTCATATGTAAGACTGACATGACACAGAGTATTTCTAGTTTATCGTGAACATCTTCCACTCAGTGTATAGAACAGTGACCCAAGGTCGTGTCATTGTCCGTTGTTGATGATCTGGTCAGAACGTCGGATAGATAGCAATATCAAGGCATGCGCTCATAATAATATAACATAGAATTTATAACAGAGAAAAGCCATATCAATTGCCACACCTCAAATACATATAGGCAAAATGTGACACACGAAAACGAACTGAACCAGTTAAACTGTTCCCATGAATAAAATGTTATTACGTGGAAAGTAAGAAAAGCACCTGACAGATGCAAATGCAAGTTCACAAGGTCAGCTGCGAGTGTGTCCACCTAGAGGTCACGAAAGTCCTCGGAAAGATCACTCAATATCCATAGAATGATTTGGCGGAGTTCCTGCAGCGTTGTTAGAGGATTCGGATGACGTCGTAAACGTTGATCCATTTCATTCCCGGCGTGTTAATGGGTATCAAATCAGGGGATTTTGTTGGCCAGGGTAACGTAACTCGTCGGTGAGTGAGTGTGGTAGGTTTTACGCCGCTTTTAGCAATATTTTCAGCAATATCACGGCGGAGGACACCAGAAATGGGCTTCACACAATGTGCCCATGTGGGGAATCGAACCCGGGTCTTCAGCGTGATGAGCAAACGCTTTAATAACTAGGCTACCCTACCGCACCGTAACTCTCGGTGAAGAGAACTCTTCTCCACTCACCTGCTTCCCATCGCAAGTATTGTCTGCTCTACCGGGGTCGTCGACGTCGATGTTCTGGCGTAGACTTCGTAAAAATGTTCTCGCAGATACAATTCTGTTGGTGTGGTATGGTATGGTATGGTATGGTATGGTATGGTATGGTATGGTATGGTATGGTATGGTATATGGTATGGTATGGTATATGGTATGGTATATGGTATGGTATGGTATGGCATGGGAGCTGAAGACGAATTCCAACCCGGATCTTTAAGTGTATTGTTTTGCGTGTTTTTGGCAAATGTAAGCTTACAATCGGCGTCGCTTTGTGCTAGCCGATCCAAGACGTATAAACAGAGAGACATGTTCATCGGAATGTGATTGCTGACAACAATACTGATATGTGGCTGTCACATTGGACGTAGGTTGAGCAACAGTTGAACCCACAGTCGCTGGGGAAGTGCTGTACTTGTGTTGAGAGATAATCCCACGTCGAGGTCACACTAGGTGGGTCAGAGGTCTCCACAGACAACCCTGTCTGGCATCAGTATGGAGTTTCTCACGGTCGTCCTTATCATACTGAACAATAGGCTCAGCCGACACGGATACGGGGTAGACTAGGGATTCATTACAGGAAGGTAAGGCTGATGGTCCAAGACTTCTCGTAAGTGTAATGGATGATATTGGCGGGTTGTACAGACCCTCCCACGAATACCGTTTGTTGCTATACTCTTCTACAACACCTACAACACAGACTGGAAGATATACTGTAGAACGTCATACGGTGTGGTCCACACGTACATGATCCCACCTGCTTTAGTCTGTATCACAGTCCCTGAACCATATTTTACCCACTGCCTAGCCCTCCCTGTAATGCTAAAGCCCAAAATGTAGCCAGTCCAGATTTCCCCAGGTTCAGGGTCCGTTAACATCTGCAAGAAAACTAACACACTTTGGGGGTCGGGTTACAAAGTAATCATATCTAACTGCCATGGCTGGACGGACCAACATCCTCACCAGTGGTCTGGAATTAGACTAATGCTTAGTCTCTGAATATATATAATTTTGATAGTAACAAACAAGCCCATTTAAATTGAAAAGGAGCCCCAGGGAGTCCAGAACCTGAGGAAATCTAGACTTGCTTTATCTAGGGCTTTAGCACTGCAGAGAGGGCTTGGCAGTAGGGAAAGTAATTTGGTTCAGGGACTGTGAGGCAGACTAGTCTGGAATCTATGGTGTCCCTGGGGCTCCTTTTCAGTCTAAATGGGTTAATTGTTACTATTCAAAATTATATAGATTCAGGGACTTAGTGTTAGTCTATACCAGCTTATTCATGTTCGTGTATCAGAGTGAGTGAATATTGTATAATGCCGCAGTCATCAATAGTTCAGCTATATCACTGCGGCCTGTAAATAACCCAGACTGGAACAAACAGAACAGTGACTGTAAGAAACGATCCACAGCATCGAGACCCGATGACGCTCTACAGATGACCCGTAAAGTAAAAGTTGATAAGATACATGATAGAATTACTTATGATAACAACACGTCAAATAGACAATACAGTGTGTATCTCTTAAAGGAAGAAAGTGTAGTCCAAGATATTTTGTTCGCTTGCCGTTTAACGCCGCACTCTTCCAGCTATATGACGGTGGTCTGTAAATAATCGAGTCTAGACCAGACAATCCAGTGACTGACATCGTGAGCATCAATCTACGTAACTGGGATACGATGACATGTTACATCTTACAAGGGAATGAAAAACATTCTGAGAAACGTATCTGGTGCGACACAAGTTTTAGCACATTGGGATCGAAAGCCTCTGACTTCATCATCTCTAATTTTAGTGGCATCGCCATGGCGGAGATAATTGGTACGGTAGCTATGGCTAGGGAAGACTTGATTCAGATCTTTTCAATATTTATTGTAGTAAATCGACAAAGTTTCTCCGATTGTTCAACTGCGCCACATTTCGCCCTTCAGATCACAGCCACCAAAGCAGCATCCGCACAGCGTTGTCGTGACGTCCACGGGTGAATGGTCACAGACATTCACTTAGTCGATGATCTAACTCATAACGATGCTAGATCACACGACCACATCACTCATCACAAGGTGAGGTTAGATAGTAGGGTGGAGATTTGATTTGACGTCTCTCTTATCAGTACTTCTGTTGTAGCGCGACGTACACCAAATACTAGGAACATGGACACACATTCTCTCTCAAACATGAGATGATGATATTTCCGTTATATTTAGTCCACTGAGTCCACTAAAGAATAACTGCTATGCCACGAGCATGGGTTTATGAATTACTTTCAAACAGTGGTTTCTGGGAAAGGTGAGCGTATTCTGCTCCCCCGGTGGCACCCGTCACAGAGGAAGGCAAGTATATATACGAAAACATACGGGAACGTAATAAGGTAAGTTAAAGATGTCACTTTGGCCCCTGATAACGGAAGTCCTGAAGTGTCCTCTAAATGTCTACCATAAAACCCTAATTTAACAACTTTCAGTCGTTTGGCGCTCTTTCAAATATTCTGTTCCTGTATAGTTTTCCCAGTTATATTCAGAAGATCTTTGCCTTTTTAGACAAATCAGTTTTTCCTGAAACTTCTAAGACATGGATGTAAGAGTACTCACTCCGAGTGCCAAATGCCTCGTGATCATAATGAGGTCTTCCCTGAAGTTTAACGTGTCGGATAGTGATTACAGAGTGGTGAAATCAGGGGTTGTGAGAATAAGAGTTGAGTCTTTTGCGATTGCATAATATTCAAGCAGAGCGTTAGAGGCTTTCGTAGAGCATACTTCACATTACTCCATGTATTTCAGATGTATCTCGCTGGCTCCACAACCCTGCCTTTCTTCGGTCAGACATGGGATCCAGACTCCGTACAGGGTATGTAAGATTCATCAGTCACAGCAAGACAAACACAGGTTTCATTTCAATCACTGTTTTATTTAATACATTTACATCACAATGTCTCAAATATAGATTTGTCAATGATTTGTGTTACCTAAATCTAGAAACAACCTCGGACGGTTAACAGCTGTAGCTTAATATGAAACATCGAGAAAACTTGGAAACATCTTTGTAATTTCACCCTACGGAACACAAGGGAGGCAAGTCTAGTAGCGAGGCCTCCTCTGTAGTGTGTGTTGAGAGTCCTAAAGGCGGATACAGGTCGTCTTCATAAATCATGGTTGATGTTTGACAGCAATTAATACCTATAAGTGCAATATGTCAAGTAATCATTTAAAGAGCGCCATATGATCTGCCTGAAAACCACTGTGATTGGTTTTAATAGGAAAGAAATTAAGATAAAAAATGAGTGATATAGTTTACTGCAGTGTCGATACAAACACAATCAGTATGTGCTCAATTCATTGTCGAATATTTTGTTGCCCGTAGTTGATGTCCGTCGTGAGAGGAATCTGCCACTGATTTGCTTGGTCCAGACTCAATAATTATCAGTTACAGGCAGTTTTGATAAAGTTGGAATATTGCTGACTTGCGCGTAAAACAAACAAATATCAGCAAATGTCTTTGTCTGATCATACTTGCGTCTGTGTGGTCCAGCCCTGGTAGCAGTGTCACTGGTGTCTGCCGTTGTCACTGTGTTCTTCGAGGTCATCAGTGGCTATTTCTTCTACCAGGAACTGACAGTGTCCTTCAGGTTAGAATAATATTTACTCTTACACATCTATATTCCCTTATAATAGTGAAATAACCATTTGTATTATTATATTCTGACAACGGACTTTATACCCCGCTGTTAACGTTATGTCTTCCATTTCAGCTCCACACAGCGACAGCGACGGAACCTCCATGTGTGCCTCACGTGTCTCTATGTTGTGCGAGTCGTTGTGAGCTATCTCCTGATGTTAGCTGTGATGTCTTTCAATGTATGGATATTCGTATGTGTGATTCTCGGCTCCGCCATTGGCTACTTTACTGTGCAGCCAGTGCTTCGATACTACAACTTCCGGCGGATGTTACAGAGAGGTCATGTGACTGGGACGAATGATCGCAACAGGCAAATGATGGAAACAGACCCGCTTAGGCCACACCACGAGTCTGATGAGACACCAATGGTTACCAGACAAAATGAATGTGTAAAATAGACAGTGTTGGAAACATACCCGCTTAGGTCACACCACGAGTCTGATGAGACACCAATGGTTACCAGACAAAATGAATGTGTAAAATAGACAGTGTTGGAAACAGACCCGCTTAGGTCACACCACGAGTCTGATGAGACACCAATGGTTACCAGACAAAATGAATGTGTAAAATAGACAGTGTTGGAAACAGACCCGCTTAGGCCACACCACGAGTCTGATGAGACACCAATGGTTACCAGACAAAATGAATGTGTAAAATAGACAGTGTTGGAAACAGACCCGCTTAGGTCACACCACGAGTCTGATGAGACACCAATGGTTACCAGACAAAATGAATGTGTTAAATAGACAGTGTTGGAAACATACCCGCTTAGGCCACACCACGAGTCTGATGAGACATCAATGGTTACCAGACAAAATGAATGTGTAAAATAGACAGTGTTGGAAACAGACCCGCTTAGGTCACACCACGAGTCTGATGAGACACCAATGGTTACCAGACAAAATGAATGTGTAAAATAGACAGTGTTGGAAACAGACCCGCTTAGGCCACACCACGAGTCTGATGAGACACCAATGGTTACCAGACAAAATGAATGTGTAAAATAGACATTGTTGGAAACAGACCCGCTTAGGTCACACCACGAGTCTGATGAGACACCAATGGTTACCAGACAAAATGAATGTGTTAAATAGACAGTGTTGGAAACATACCCGCTTAGGCCACACCACGAGTCTGATGAGACACCAATGGTTACCAGACAAAATGAATGTGTAAAATAGACAGTGTTGGAAACAGACCCGCTTAGGTCACACCACGAGTCTGATGAGACACCAATGGTTACCAGACAAACTGAATGTGTAAAATAGACAGTGTTGGAAACAGACCCGCTTAGGCCACACCACGAGTCTGATGAGACACCAATGGTTACCAGACAAAATGAATGTGTAAAATAGACATTGTTGGAAACAGACCCGCTGAGGTCACACCACGAGTCTGATGAGACACCAATGGTTACCAGACAAAATGAATGTGTAAAATAGACAGTGTTGGAAACAGACCCGCTTAGGTCACACCACGAGTCTGATGAGACACCAATGGTTACCAGACAAAATGAATGTGTGTAAAATAGACAGTGTTGGAAACAGACCCGCTTAGGCCACACCACGAGTCTGATGAGACACCAATGGTTACCAGACAAAATGAATGTGTAAAATAGACATTGTTGGAAACAGACCCGCTTAGGTCACACCACGAGTCTGATGAGGCACCAATGGTTACCAGACAAAATGAATGTGTTAAATAGACAGTGTTGGAAACATACCCGCTTAGGGAGTCCACACCACGAGTCTGGTGAGACACCAATGGTTACCAGACAAAATGAATGTGTAAAATAGACAGTGTTGGAAACAGACCCGCTTAGGCTCACACCACGAGTCTGATGAGACACCAATGGTTACCAGACAAACTGAATGTGTAAAATAGACAGTGTTGGAAACAGACCCGCTTAGGCCACACCACGAGTCTGATGAGACACCAATGGTTACCAGACAAAATGAATGTGTAAAATAGACAGTGTTGGAAACAGACCCGCTTAGGTCACACCACGAGTCTGATGAGACACCAATGGTTACCAGACAAAATGAATGTGTAAAATAGACAGTGTTGGAAACAGACCCGCTTAGGCCACACCACGAGTCTGATGACACGCCAATGGTTACCAGACAAAATGAATGTGTAAAATAGACAGTGTTGGAAACAGACACACTGGACAGAAGTACAACACAGATGATATGTGAATGGTTTGACGTTCACTTGTTCTCTCTGGAAGTGAGAGCTGAGTTACGTTTACGCACAGCTCCAAACTTTTACTTTTGCTGGTCGGAAACTTTCAGTTAACAGTTTGGTGAAGTGAATGGGCGTGGTGCTGACGGATGAGTGAAGCTAAACTGGTGGAACTGCATGACGACATGAGCTTCACACATTGTTAATGGACACCAAGTTACGACCAGACTAAGTCAGTCGTATAAAACCTGTCCTTGAGTGAGTGAGTGAGTGAGTTTCGCTGCTTTTAGCAATGTTCCAGAAGTATCACACCAGAAATGGGCTTCACACATTGTACACATGTGGGGAATCAAACCCGGATCTTCCCGCGTGACGAGCGGACGCTTTAACCATTAGGCTACCCCACCGCCCCCGTCCTTGAGAGTATGCTCAATCGATGATCTATGGTCACGATGTAAATCACTTGATTGTCTGGTCCAGAGTCGAGTATTTACACATCTCATATAGTTGGAAAAACTGCTGAGTGTAGCGATACGCTAATAACCAACACGCAACCATTATCTTCCATACAGCCCAGTATGTCTCCATGATGTTTCATGACAGTAAAGCAGTGAAAATATCAGACTTATTCACGAAACTGCTGTCGTCTAAATCGCAACTGTCCGAATTTCTTATGTACATCCTCGTCCCCCTATGAGAAGCTGTGCAGCAGGAACAGATACAATGCTACATCCATTGCACTCTTCAAAAAGGAAAAGAATTGCATAAGCCATTTTAGAGGAACTTATTGCGTCAGTTTATTAGCAATTTTTTCATGTAATTTCAATGTGAAAAAGGTGAAAATTCTACAGACAAAGAGTTTTACTTGAGTCTACAAGATGGCGTCAAAGTCAGTACTTTGTATGGCCACCATTGGCAGCAATTACTGCCCAGCAACGTCTCGGCACAGACAGGATAAATCGGTCGCTCTTGTGGAATTCTTCCCCACTCCTCCTGCAATGATGGCCAGTAGTGAAAGTGTCTGAGGCATCGCTTCCAGGTTCTAAGGTTCCAGTTCCGGACTCCACGACACCACCGCAAGCGATTGCGCCGATGGAAGTCTCTCAAAACAAGGGCGATAACTGGCCTTCTTGGTCGAATACACACTTCACGCAATCGATTTCTGACAGTTTGGTCGGAAATTCCTCTCAAACAGGGATGTGTTGTGCAGCCTCCACGGCTGATGCAAGACGATGGCGCAAGTGACCAACCCGGATGTAGCGGTCCTGGCCTCTGTTCGATAGCTCTTAGACGGCCGCTTCTCGGGGGATCATGGGCGGATTTGTTCTGCAGGAAACGATCCCAAAGGCGAGATATGGTGCTCTGATGAACGTTGAAATGCACCGCAACTGCAGACTGCGACCCCCCAGCTTCAGGGCGGCGTGTGGTGATGTTTCGATTGGCGGGATGATTTCCCCTTTTAAAGGCAAGAACGAAGGACAAAGCAGATAAACTTTCAAGTCCTATGAACGCCCAAGTCATGTAAATGATTTAGCATTAAATTCTGCATAGTGAGGATATTTCAGCAAAATTAGAACAATATTCTAAATCAGCTGATGCGCAGTCTACTTCAGTGCAAGTGTACGTACGGATATAGAACAGCACATTAAGCACTCCTTTGCTCATTGGGACTTCCTACCTGTTTATCAGACGGATGTTCAGCTGTGGGAGTACTTTCAGTGGACAAGTGCAATCAATGACAGTTTCAGTGATATATCTTATCACATCCAGCAGAGACATCCTACCTACAAGGTGATGTTGACGAAACTAAGATGAAGTACACGAACGGATAGGCAGGTAAGGCAGCGTGATGGTGGATTGCTGGCATTTCCATATTACAAGCTGAGAGGTGTCTCGCCGTGCACACATTACAAGCTGAGAGGTGTCTCGCCGTGCACATGTTAGACGATTAACGTCTGGGAGTGTCTGGATCTCAAACGTCTTCTGATAATTTCATGAATAAAAAGTGAACAATCTAATATACAATACAGGGCCTACTGATAGAGTCTGTAGACGTATGTGAACCTACCCAACAGCAGGCGATGCGTTACTTTAGATTAGATAAACTAGTTAATGTTCATAGGTACTGAATGTTAAATCACCATATTTTGTTCAAGATTAGAAAGTGTATAGAGCAGAACTTGCATGAATACTGTTACAATGGTTTTAAAACTTCCTGATTACCTGGACCCGGTTGTATCAAACTTTAATGAAGCATTAACGCGCCATTAAACGTTCATTAACTAATGTATCATTAAATTCTGTTGTACTAACGTTTTCATGATGCTATGTTGTCATTAGTGCGTCATTAACTTAATGAAGGTTCTGGGGTATCATTAGGGTTTAATGTTGACATTAGTTAATGAAGCAATGATACAACCGGATCCTTGTCTCATATTATAATATACACTGTATGCCTTATTAAAAAAATTTTATTCACATTTAAGATACATTTGAGAGTGTAAAACATTGGTTACAAAATGTCTAAAATTTAAGTCTTAAACCTCTACACCAGTCCTTTCATGGTACCCAGGTTGCCATAGTGTGTACACCAACATACCCTTGCTCTGCTCGTGGATTACACATCAAAATGGAACACACGGTGTGCAGCAATTAAGGTTACACAATCAAGAGAGCATTCACCTTGCAAGCGATCACATAGTTGAATAATAGTTCAGTTGATAGTCATAACAAAGTGTAATGTCCCTTTAAATATTTCCTCGTAGACATACAAGTCCAAATTGACATTTATAACTTTAGAAGATTATTCCGCATTTACCCTGTTGAAAGCAGGAAACAACCGTGTACATATATTTGAATTCATAACGAAATCAATACCTTACGCAAACAAGACCACAGGGGCGTGTCACGCTTAGAAACAGCGTTAGAAAGCGTGACACGCCCCTGTGAACAAGACCTTACCTGAACCGTTACAAAACAAAATAAAACGAAGTTCACAAACATTGCACAATAGTATATTTTGTTATGCTTACTTGGTCTCTGGTAGACCTAGTGTGAACACTGTCGTTGATACGTTGCCTCATATTGTTGGTTTGTTGCATTGGTTCTGGAGTGTATCTGGGTTTGATCAGACTCGACTACACTGCCCATGAGTTATTTCCAGAACGTGGTCGAGATATAGTTGTGACGTTTCTTTCTGAATAGTGTCGGAGCTGTGTGTGTTTGGTCTGTGCTTGATAAACGTTTTAAATGTTTTGAAAAAACATGCACTGCAACATATGTGCTTTCATTGCAATTTCCCCTCGCTGTACCGCGGGTATACACCTTCATTTTTACTTCAGGGCTAATGCACAATACCCCACTGACGCGGGTGTTTTACGTAAACAAACTATTTATAACGACGGAAAAGTGGTATTCGCATTTAATAGTTTGTCCGTGTTGTGCATAAGATATGCTATTAAACGAGACCACACAAATATCGCAAGTGATAGGGTCCATAAACACTCCCGGTAGCACAGCAGGCTCCTCAGTGCGCATGTGCATTATGACAGAATGGCACAATATCCCGCTGAATATTATCTGTCTTACAAAGAATCTACTTCATGTCACTGTTTGAATTGCATACCTTCGGCCTAATGTGCTTGCTGTCTATGTTGCGTGACAGTCGTTCCTTTGTTCGACATATTTATGTGTTAGTTTCTTGAGTACCTTGGTCTACAATAGTTTTGCCTTGCCCGGTCACCTCCTCAGTACTTGACTACGTGATGGAATCTGTGTGTGTTTGTTTATCTGTATGTTGTTTAACGCCGCAGTGAATATATCAAGCTGTGTGACGGCGGGCTGTAAATAACAACTTTCTTGAATGACCCAGACTAGACTGACACCATTAGCATTCATTGATCTACGTATGGGCTACGATGACAAGCATCAGCCAAATCAGCGAGCCTGACTACCCGGTCCCGTTAGTCGTAAGTCTATGTTAAAGTATGGGAGTTACGATCACCTTAGCGCTACGATCGCTTTGAGGAACGGGGCCCTGAACGTCTAAGGGTTTTGTCATATGTTCACTGCTATGTCAGACCCAATTGGGACCTGGGTGCTGGTGTACAAAACAACTTTAGCACTAAGACTATCTTAAGTCTATGTTAAGGTATGGGAGGTAGGCCAATCTAGCGCTAAGACTATCTTAAGTCTATGTTAAGGTATGGGAGGTAGGCCAATCTAGCGCTAAGATCGTTTTGTATAACGGCACACAGGTCTGGAAAAGGTCCGGAACACTTTCCTTGAGAGGAGATTGAACTGGATATTGCCAATTGTGATTACATTTGCTATCTTATTCCAACACCTTACACCTCCACCCAACACCTTACCACCCGCTCCACAACACCTTCCCCCAACCAGTTTGGAACTTTGAGCAAAATATCAACCACTAAATACAATGGTCGTAGTAGTAGTAGTAGAAGATATTTTTCACCAAACACTTAACCTGAATACCAAATGAAACAAGGACACACACATTATAGAACCACAAAACATATCACATGAAAATGAAATGTGAACATCCGTTCCATGAAGTGAGCATAAATGTACGTTGAAAGGTCTCCAGTGTACTTCTTGCAAACAGATCACAGCAAAGACTGTAAGTTATTGAAGAGGAGTCCATATTTGACATTCTAATTCAAACGTATCCACTTGTACGACGTCTTGTTGAGCGCTTTCCGTATTGCTAATATGGAAATCAGTCGTTTGCGTAAAACAGCTGTCACTCACTCACTCCACTGTGAGGAACTAGTGCATCTCGTCCATCGGTACACTGTCCCTGGTCACGTGGTAAGTGGCACCAAACATCCAAGAAACCGCGGTTCCCTGCAACTGTCATAGCCCTGTTCCATATAACCATGTTTTACTGTAGGGGTAATTTGATTGACTTTCCATACATTAGAATGCATAACATGCGTAGGACAAGTGGCACACGTTGCAAGTTATTACTTTCACAACTCTGTTTCTCGAACAACCGAGATCTGTTCTAGGAGAGAGTCATTCTCGTTGTTCCGAGCTCGACGGATGCTGTCCGTTTCGGATGAGTCTGCACTGTCGGACTTGTCGGAGTCCCTATTGCACCTCGTAACTGGAGTCGTGTTGGCGCGAACTGCGCGAATTTCTTCGTCCGTGACTTTGTTCAGCACGTGCACGATGAGAGGAAGAAGAAAGAAGTGGCCAATCCCTGCTCCGAGGCAGACGGCAAGCACCAACCACACGTTATAGGTCATAGTGCACAGCATGAGGATGTAGCCAATCAGAAAGTGGGTTGTATAGGCCAAGGCTTTCCACATCCGGGACACATAGTGAGCCACGAGTGTGCCCTGCCACCTGCGATAGAAACGTATTTAATGTACACAACAGGGCCGTAGGTAGCTGACACCTAGAAATGTTTTACACATAATTTTAGTACATGAAAGTATTGATATAACGCTCTTTTGAGTGTCATATACCCTCACCGCAGCCTTGAAATTCGCACCTTCAGTTAATGACGCCAAGATTGCGGGCAGCCCATCTGACAGATGATCGGTACAAGTACGATACACCTAATTACATATAATAACAACAACCACTAATACATACAATAAGGAATCCAGGCCAATGACACAGACTAAACCCTGTAAACTGAAGGCATATAGTGCAATACCTATAAAAATGCTCAAAAACGGACCGATCGATGAATTGCGATCTAACTCGAAAACTAATAAACATAACATACTCAATGAAACGCTGATCATAATCAAAATATCATACCCACTCTGTGAAGTTTGTGCAGAATTTTTGTCCTAAAATTAAAAAAAGTTGTTTAACAATCTATCATTAAAATATTGACACAGTTCACTGTATGTTACGAGGGAGTAGTGCAGAGAAAGGGACAGCCAGGTGTTCGAGGACGGATGGTGACGGCACAGCACAGGTTAATGAATAAATAACTTTGTGAACGTGTTTCTCGAACACCTGGCTGTCCCTTTCTCTGCACTCCTCCCTCGTAACAAACAGTGAACTGTGTCAATATTTTAATGATAGTTTGTTAAACAACTTTTTTAATCGGGGTTTTAATCGTGCTGTGATCATGTTTTTTGACTAACAGTATCTCTATAATACAGGACAAGGAAGCTGACATTGAAGTATATATCTTATTTCCCTGAACTGTAGTTATCACCACCCCCATCCCAACCGGACATCCGTGTATAAGTTGTACCTGTTGGTGGACTTCCTGGAGTGAAGGATCTTGCCGATGTGGTAGTAGAACTTGGAGCCCTCGTAGACGACAGAAAGGACGGAGCAAAACATGATAGCTGGCACCAACCCTGGTACACAAAACACCATTCATTGTAGGACTAAATTAATACACATTACAAACAAAAACGTCATACTTCCTGAATCGTGATCAGTGGGATTCCCGGGTGTATGTATAGTGGGTGCTGGACAAGATGGCGCGAGGGATCTATTGAAGGGGTTTGTGTTACGTGGTGTGTCGTGGATGAGGTGAGTGTTGTATTAAAGTGTTTGTGACAGATGATGCTCTAACGCAAAGGCATGGTAGTGGATAGTAGGGTAAGGTAGTAAATTGTGCACTTAGGCAGTGCTTAGTATGGTGTGGTTTTGAATGGATAGGTAAGATAGTGAGCGGTTGAGAAAGGTAATGGTTTGGGGTAGGGGTTGTGGAGGAGGTCGGGATAGGGGGTGTAGGGTGAATAAGATGGTGTTGCAATATGGTGGTAGCGTAAGTGTTTGTTTCCAAAAAAGGTTGGACGTTTAGAAGGAGAGTGACGTATTTTAAGGTGTAAGCTTGTACACTAAAATCCCTTGTATGGACCTTTGCCTGAGGACACGGTCAAGCGTCTTCCCCGAGGGACAAGCATACAACGAATTTCACTCCCCTCCATGGGCATCATTTACTACAGTTTGAAAACAAAGGAAGATTGAGATGGGTGGGGAAGCTTATGGGAGGTTGGATAATGTGGCACATGGTGACGTAAGGGTGATTTATTGGGGGTGTGGAGACCGTGCCACTAACCGTGCAGGGTGTCGAGACGCCACGCCTGGACCAGGAGACTGGACGCTGTCCACAGCTGAAACGTCATCTGAAACGTAACAATAGACACTATAGAACTTCATGATAATAAAATGTCGCAAACTGACACGAGGTAATCACAGACCCCTCCTGCATATCAACGGTCGACCAGTCGATCACGGTGTAGAAAACCTTTGACTGAAGAAGAATTTAGAAAATATTGCGAAAGAAACAACTATCAGCTTTGATTTAGGTTTTGGAGAAGCACAAGAAGAGAAGGTGACATTGAGAAGATCATTTAGAACCTTTAAAGTGGTCAGTTCACTACACTGTTGATCGTAAAAATATTTGGTGGGTAGCCAAATGGAGAGTCTGTTTGACAGTCTCGCTTGAAGGCTCGCTTTCGATTCCCACGTGGGTACAATGCCTGTGTGAATTCGAACATACTACAATCGGATCCTGACAATGAAGAGGGACGCAACTGTCCATTGTGGTGATCAGATCTTTAGGCAGTGCTCAGTGTCACCTGCATCCTGTTCGAGTGGCATCTGTGTATATGTGTTTCAGGGCAAAGCTCATGTCATCATCCGTTTCTACATAAAATATATTCCAGCGACGAACACTAGATCAGGGGAACGGGTGGTCCAGCGGTCTAATCGACATTTGACAGGAACCAATGGCAGCAGGTTCGAATCCCAGTTTCATGTTTTTTCACCAAACACACTGGTGTGATCGTAGTTATGGGGTAATTGTAGGTTCGATTCCGAAATCCTCTCAAGTGAGTGACTACTTTCACCTCAAAGCATACTATCAGGGCTAAACTGTTTTGGTTTTTGGGTTTGTTTAAATGTCATAACCAAGCTACAAATTAGATACTTCCTTACAAGACAAACTTAAGTTGTTACACAAATTTCAAACCGAGTTTGACCATTTGAAATAGCTGAATTTCTAACTCAACTGCATACAGGTGTATCATGGGATACAGTGTTACCAATGATACTATTTATTAAAAAGACATTAAAAACAGTTGGTTTTCTGATAGATTCGGTGAATGGTATACTTCAGAGGGAAAGGTCAAAATGGCCACACGAAAAATGGCAACACTGACCCTAGTCGAAATGGCCATACCAAAAAGTTAAAATGGCCATAGAAAAAATCAAAATGGCGATACATTATTTTTCCGCCCATATAAATGAGTATTGTTCTTGACGTCGTTGATTTCGATGAGAGATCAACGGAGCTGTCCATTGAGGAAGACGAAGACGACACTCCTGAAATGGAAGAGCAGTTCACCCTTCTCCAGACCGGCTCACAGAAGGGAAAACCTCTACTGATGGATACACATATGTCCAACAGGTATTTCTTCCCCTGTTCTCAAATATATGAAATGATAATATCTATTATTATAGTAAATAATAGTAATACATTGTTTTTCATTACTGTAATCCGGGACCATGACACCTTTACTAAGGGCTCTTCGCCACACTCCCATCTCATAGAGCCTGCTTAACTTCAGGAGGCACAAGTGAAGATGAAGGTAAGACGCATAGGTACTAAAATATAACCACCTTTCCTTTAATTGGCTCGTTAATTACATACATTGTGTAACCTTAATTAAGATGTGAATCCAGAAGTGCCTCGTTAACTAATTAAGCGGTAATAGATAATTTATTGTCATTCTCTGTGTTTATTGTAATTGTTCTTATACTTTTCAGGTGAAGGAAGCAGCCATGGTTTGTGTGTCCAGCTGACTGGACCAGCGGAATGAACTGTTTCTGACTTGATCTACACGGATGTCATACAGTAGTAAATAGGACTGATCCACATGGATGTCATATAGTAGTAAATAGTACTGATCTACATGGATGTCATATAGTAGTAAATAGTACTGATCTACATGGATGTCATATAGTAGTAAATAGTACTGATCTACATGGATGTCATATAGTAGTAAATAGTACTGATCTACATGGATGTCATATAGTAGTAAATAGTACTGATCTACATGGATGTCATACAGTAGTAAATAGTACTGATCTACATGGATGTCATATAGTAGTAAATAGTACTGATCTACATGGATGTCATACAGTAGTAAATAGTACTGATCTACATGGATGTCATACAGTAGTAAATAGTACTGATCTACATGGATGTCATATAGTAGTAAATAGTACTGATCTACATGGATGTCATATAGTAGTAAATAGTACTGATCTACATGGATGTCATATAGTAGTAAATAGTACTGATCTACATGGATGTCACATAGTAGTAACTAGTCCTGATGTACATGGATGTCATATAGCAGTAAATAGTATTGATCAACATGGATGTCATAAAGTAGTAAAATAGTACTGATCTAAATGGATGTCATATAGTAGTAAATAGTACTGATCAACATGGATGTCATATAGTAGTAAATAGTACTGATCCACATGGATGTCATATAGTAGTAAATAGTACTGATCCACATGGATGTCATATAGCAGTAAATAGTACTGATCTACATGGATGTCATATAGTAGTAAATAGTACTGATCTACATGGATGTCATATAGTAGTAAATAGTACTGATCTACATGGATGTCATATAGTAGTAAATAGTACTGATCAACATGGATGTCATATAGTAGTAAATAGTACTGATGTACATGGATGTCATACAGTAGTAAATAGTACTGATCTACATGGATGTCATATAGTAGTAAATAGTACTGATCTACATGGATGTCATACAGTAGTAAATAGTACTGATCTACATGGATGTCATATAGTAGTAAATAGTACTGATCTACATTGATGTCATATTAGTAGTAAATAGTACTGATCTACATGGATGTCATATAGTAGTAAATAATACTGATCTACATTGATGTCATACAGTAGTAAATGGTACTGATCTACATGGATGTCATATAGCAGTAAATAGTACTGATCTACATGGATGTCATATAGTAGTAAATAGTACTGATGTACATGGATGTCATACAGTAGTAAAATGGTACTGATCTACATGGTTGTCATATAGTAGTAAATAGTACTGATCAACATGGATGTCATATAGCAGTAAATGGTACTGATCTACATGGATGTCATATAGTAGTAAATAGTACTGATCTACATGGATGTCATATAGTAGTAAATAGTACTGATCTACATGGATGTCATACAGTAGTAAATAGTACTGATCTACATGGATGTCATACAGTAGTAAATAGTACTGATGTACATGGATGTCATATAGTAGTAAATGGTACTGATCTACATGGATGTCATATAGTAGTAAATAAATAGTACTGATGTACATGGATGTCATATAGTAGTAAATAGTACTGATCTACATGGATGTCATATAGTAGTAAATAGTACTGATCTACATGGATGTCATATAGTAGTAAATAGTACTGATCAACATGGATGTCATATAGTAGTAAATAGTACTGATGTACATGGATGTCATATAGTAGTAAATAGTACTGATCTACATGGATGTCATATAGTAGTAAATAGTACTGATCTACATGGATGTCATATAGTAGTAAATAGTACTGATCTACATGGATGTCATATAGTAGTAAATAGTACTGATCTACATGGATGTCATACAGTAGTAAATAGTACTGATCTACATGGATGTCATATAGTAGTAAATAGTACTGATCTACATGGATGTCATATAGTAGTAAATAGTACTGATCTACATGGATGTCATATAGTAGTAAATAGTAAATTGATCTACACGGATGTCATATAGTAGTAAATGGTACTGATCTACATGGATGTCATACAGTAGTAAATAGTACTTGATCTACATGGATGTCATACAGTAGTAAATAGTACTGATCTACATGGATGTCATATAGTAGTAGTAATGGTACTGATCTACATGGATGTCATACAGTAGTAAATAGTACTGATCTACATGGATGTCATATATAGTAGTAAATAGTACTTGATCCACATTGATGTCATATAGTAGTAAATAGTACTGATCTACATGGATGTCATACAGTAGTAAATAGTACTTGATCTACATGGATGTCATATAGTAGTAAATAGTACTGATCTCCATTGATGTCATACAGTAGTAAATAGTACTGTTCTACATTGATGTCATACAGTAGTAAATAGTACTGATCTACACGGATGTCATATAGTAGTAAATAGTACTGATCTACATGGATGTCATATAGTAGTAAATAGTACTTGTTCTACATGGATGTCATATAGTAGTAAATAGTACTGATCTACATGGATGTCATATAGTAGTAAATGGTACTGATCTACATGGATGTCATACAGTAGTAAATAGTACTGTTCTACATTGATGTCATACAGTAGTAAATAGTACTGATCTACATGGATGTCATATAGTAGTAAATAGTACTGATCTACATGGATGTCATATAGTAGTAAATAGTACTGATCTACATG
Source organism: Haliotis rubra (assembly GCF_003918875.1). NCBI lineage: Eukaryota > Metazoa > Mollusca > Gastropoda > Lepetellida > Haliotidae > Haliotis > Haliotis rubra. Next base: position 215,754 of record NW_025764899.1, on the reverse strand, counting down.
GATGTCATATAGTAGTAAATAGTACTGATCTACACGGATGTCATATAGTAGTAAATAGTACTGATCTACACGGATGTCATATAGTAGTAAACAGTACAAAAGTGCATGTACATGAAGAAAGAACCTACATATATATGTCTTGTTATTTATTGAAAATATGATTTGCTGATGTGTAATAAACATCAAGTTTTGTGTGATATAACTTATTTTGTCATTTTTACACCTTGATATCAAATAGTACAACGTGGGAAAACGTTATGAGTATTAAAAAATAAATAAATAATGTATGGCCATTCTTACAACAGCAACAAATAAACCAGAAATTTGAAATGATCGTTCTTTTCACTGACACAACACAGAACAACATTCAAGTATTATCCCCAGACGCAGTGTGTCTGTGTAGGACTTCGTGACCGACTTTTTCCATTGTGACTATTGCTTGGATATCCGGTGTCTCACAATCCGGGACCATATACTTCAATCACGATAATGTTTGTTCGTATGATGGATGTTTGTTTACAAAGAGAAACAAACTTAAACAGCAAATGCGGCTTAGACAACCTCTCTTTATGAAACCTCCCGTGATCGATCATACGGTCCAGATTCCTATCAACTATATTGTTTGTTAAGTCAGATACAAGAGTGCCGTACATAAGCATCAGAAATGGTGGGTGAATAGCGGGGGCGAGCTGATAGTTTGTTTGGGTATTATCCGCTTTACATAGGTGAACATATCTTGAGTTAAGAGAGACCCCCATACCCGGATACAAACAGTGTATGACTAGATCCATTGTCAGACGTGTACAGGCTAATGTCGGGACGACCTGCGGCTGTTTTGACTGATCTAATTGTTAGTTTATACAACAAAGAAGTAATTCTTACGATATGGTGGCCGTGGTGAGAGGCATGGTCCGCCGTCGGTGGAGACGGTCCTGGGGTCGAGTCCGTGGTCGTCATATGGTGATGATGATGTTGATGATGGTCCTCCATATTTCTTTTTCAGATTAGAGTACCCTCGGAGTAAACCCAAATGTTGGAAACGTTTCGGAATAACACTAACCTCTGACCCACGTCAGCGCCTGAAGCGTACCCACGTGTCCCTCAAGCTCTCCGTTACATGGGGTCCTGTGGGAAAACACGACTGTCATTCAAGGTTACAAATATATTAATGTGTACACAGAAAGCTTTTTGCAGTTAAAATGGTCCAATTGGTAACTCACATACGTTCCCTTGTCGTTACAGTTGTGCTTATCAGTACAGAGAAGAGTGTCTCCACGTTACAGGGTTCATGGGGGTACACGACCACGTCCACGTCCAAATGTATATACGTCTGTAAACACAAGCGTCTCTCGACGTTTCGGGTGTCCCTATGGAACACGCATCCCCGTATGTACAAAAGTCCCTGAAGCTGGGTCCATATGAGTACATACCCGTACTACGGTATCCGGGTAGCCACACTTGTCCCTCGCTCCTAGCAAGTTTCCCCAACTTTCTGCTACAATGTCATCCTTGGGTATCCACAGCCACCCTGTACTGTACGTACACACACAACGCCGAACGTCAACACAATGATATGATGCCCTGTATCAACTCTCTTGTCTCCTCTCTCCAAACGGGGTCAGTCAGCATGTGGGAGGGGCCTCGCTCAGTGCTTCAGGAAGATCTCTGGGCCTGCACTTATACATATAGCTGGGTGTTCTCACTCCGCCAACAAGTACTGCTCTTGTACAATTAGCATTCAGTGAGCTTGTTCAACGCCTTAATCCTTATCATACTTGGGTATTACCTCTGTGTTACTTGTTATTGTTATGATTGTGGGTTATTTTTGTAGCTATCTGGGTGTTTCTTGTTACCTGTTGTAACTGGTAATTACTGGTTATCACAACATACCGTGTTGTTATCTGAGTGTTTCTTGTTACCTGTTGTTACTGGTAATATGCTGGTTATCACAACATACCGTGTAGTTATCTGAGTGTTTCTTGTTACCTGTTGTTACTGGTAATATGCTGGTTATCACAACATACCGTGTAGTTATCTGAGTGTTTCTTGTTACCTGTTGTTACTGGTAATATGCTGGTTATCACAACATACCGTGTAGTTATCTGAGTGTTTCTTGTTACCTGTTGTTACTGGTAATATGCTGGTTATCACAACATACCGTGTAGTTATCTGAGTGTTTCTTGTTACCTGTTGTTACTGGTAATATGCTGGTTATCACAACATACAGTGTAGTTATCTGAGTGTTTCTTGTTACCTGTTGTTACAGGTAATACGCTGGTTATCACAACATACCCTGTAGTTATCTGAGTGTTTACTTGTTACCTGTTGTTACTGGTAATATGCTGGTTATCACAACATACCGTGTAGTTATCTGAGTGTTTCTTGTTACCTGTTGTTACTGGTAATATGTTGGTTATCACAACATACCATGTAGTTATCTGAGTGTTTCTTGTTACCTGTTGTTACTGGTAATATGCTGGTTATCACAACATACCGTGTAGTTATCTGAGTCTTCTTGTTACCTGTTGTTACTGGTAATATGCTGGTTATCACAACATACAGTGTAGTTATCTGAGTGTTTCTTGTTACCTGTTGTTACTGGTAATATGCTGGTTATCACAACATACCATGTAGTTATCTGAGTGTTTCTTGTTACCTGTTGTTACTGGTAATATGTTGGTTATCACAACATACCGTGTAGTTATCTGAGTGTTTCTTGTTACCTGTTGTTACTGGTAATATGCTGGTTATCACAACATACCGTGTAGTTATCTGAGTGTTTCTTGTTACCTGTTGTTACTGGTAATATGCTGGTTATCACAACATACCGTGTAGTTATCTGAGTGTTTCTTGTTACCTGTTGTTACTGGTAATATGCTGGTTATCACAACATACCATGTAGTTATCTGAGTGTTTCTTGTTACCTGTTGTTACTGGTAATATGCTGGTTATCACAACATACCGTGTAGTTATCTGAGTGTTTCTTGTTACCTGTTGTTACTGGTAATATGCTGGTTATCACAACATACCGTGTAGTTATCTGAGTGTTTCTTGTTACCTGTTGTTACTGGTAATATGCTGGTTATCACAACATACAGTGTAGTTATCTGAGTGTTTCTTGTTACCTGTTGTTACTGGTAATATGTTGTTATCACAACATACCGTGTAGTTATCTGAGTGTTTCTTGTTACCTGTTGTTACTGGTAATATGCTGGTTATCACAACATACCGTGTAGTTATCTGAGTGTTTCTTGTTACCTGTTGTTACTGGTAATATGTTGGTTATCACAACATACCGTGTAGTTATCTGAGTGTTTCTTGTTACCTGTTGTTACTGGTAATATGCTGGTTATCACAACATACCGTGTAGTTATCTGAGTGTTTCTTGTTACCTGTTGTTACTGGTAATATGCTGGTTATCACAACATACCGTGTAGTTATCTGAGTGTTTCTTGTTACCTGTTGTTACTGGTAATATGCTGGTTATCACAACATACCATGTAGTTATCTGAGTGTTTCTTGTTACCTGTTGTTACTGGTAATATGCTGGTTATCACAACATACCGTGTAGTTATCTGAGTGTTTCTTGTTACCTGTTGTTGTTAGGGTAATATGCTGGTTATCACAACATACCATGTAGTTATCTGAGTGTTTCTTGTTACCTGTTGTTACTGGTAATATGCTGGTTATCACAACATACCATGTAGTTATCTGAGTGTTTCTTGTTACCTGTTGTTACTGGTAATATGCTGGTTATCACAACATACCGTGTAGTTATCTGAGTGTTTCTTGTTACCTGTTGTTACTGGTAATATGCTGGTTATCACAACATACCATGTAGTTATCTGAGTGTTTCTTGTTACCTGTTGTTACTGGTAATATGTTGGTTATCACAACATACCGTGTAGTTATCTGAGTGTTTCTTGTTACCTGTTGTTACAGGTAATATGTTGGTTATCACAACATACCATGTAGTTATCTGAGTGTTTCTTGTTACCTGTTGTTACTGGTAATATGCTGGTTATCACAACATACCGTGTAGTTATCTGAGTGTTTCTTACCTGTTGTTACTAATATGCTGGTTATCACAACATACCATGTAGTTATCTGAGTGTTTCTTGTTACCTGTTGTTACTGGTAATATGCTGGTTATCACAACATACCGTGTAGTTATCTGAGTGTTTCTTGTTACCTGTTGTTACTGGTAATATGCTGGTTATCACAACATACCGTGTAGTTATCTGAGTGTTTCTTGTTACCTGTTGTTACTGGTAATATGTTGGTTATCACAACATACCGTGTAGTTATCTGAGTGTTTCTTGTTACCTGTTGTTACTGGTAATATGCTTGGTTATCACAACATACCGTGTAGTTATCTGAGTGTTTCTTGTTACCTGTTGTTACTGGTAATATGTTGGTTATCACAACCGTGTACCTGAGTGTAGTTACCTGAGTGTAATATCTTTGTTACCTGTTGTTATCTGGTAATATGTTACCTGTTGTTATCACAACATATCACAACATACCATGTAGTTATCTGAGTGTTTCTTGTTACCTGTTGTTACTGGTAATATGTTGGTTATCACAACATACCCTGTAGTTATCTGAGTGTTTCTTTTTACCTGTTGTTACTGGTAATATGTTGTTATCACAACATACCGTGTAGTTATCTGAGTGTTTCTTGTTACCTGTTGTTACTGGTAATATGTTGGTTATCACAACATACCATGTAGTTATCTGAGTGTTTCTTGTTACCTGTTGTTACTGGTAATATGCTGGTTATCACAACATACCGTGTAGTTATCTGAGTGTTTCTTTTGTTACCTGTTGTTACTGGTAATATGCTGGTTATCACAACATACCGTGTAGTTATCTGAGTGTTTCTTTACCTGTTGTTACTGGTAATATGCTGGTTATCACAACATACCATGTAGTTATCTGAGTGTTTCTTGTTACCTGTTGTTACTGGTAATATGCTGGTTATCACAACATACCATGTAGTTATCTGAGTGTTTCTTGTTACCTGTTGTTACTGGTAATATGCTGGTTATCACAACATACCGTGTAGTTATCTGAGTGTTTCTTGTTACCTGTTGTTACTGGTAATATGCTGGTTATCACAACATACCATGTAGTTATCTGAGTGTTTCTTGTTACCTGTTGTTACTGGTAATATGCTGGTTATCACAACATACCATGTAGTTATCTGAGTGTTTCTTGTTACCTGTTGTTACTGGTAATATGCTGGTTATCACAACATACCGTGTAGTTATCTGAGTGTTTCTTGTTACCTGTTGTTATGTTGTTATCACAACATGGTAATCTGAGTGTTTCTGGTTATCACAACATACCATGTAGTTATCTGAGTGTTTCTTGTTACCTGTTGTTACTGGTAATATGCTGGTTATCACAACAGACATACCGTGTAGTTATCTGAGTGTTTCTTGTTACCTGTTGTTACAGGTAATATGCTGGTTATCACAACATACCGTGTAGTTATCTGAGTGTTTCTTGTTACCTGTTGTTACTGGTAATATGCTGGTTATCACAAACATATTACAACAGTGAACGACAGTGAAAAAACATCAGTGCATGTGTATTGTCCTCCACTTTCCGTGGATAGAGCGACTTACACGTGCTAATCATTGACATTAAGTGTCAGGTGGATTTCCATATTGGCAATTTGAATAGAAAATGTGCCATTTGTAACAGAATGTATCTGACGTAAAAGAACGTAACAATGACATTTCAACGGCCTGATGTGTTTTGTCATACTGTTAAGAATGTTTGCAAAATATTCAGTTGTATATATTTCAAGCAAAAACGAAGACTTTACAACTTTTAAAAAACAGTGTTACCAATAGAGTGCCCTTCATTAATGACACCGGGTATATAATGTAGTGTCATGTAGGCCACATGGCCGGATGTTATACGTATCTTATTGATTGTTTTATTGTGTCTATATATGTTTTATATATAACCTGTGACACACAAATAAAAATATTTTGTTTCTTTTTTTTCCTGTCGGACAGTGTGATGGAAAAACCCCAACTGGATGTGGGAAGCATGGATTCCCGGACAATGGAAATCAACTTGGTGTCGAACTATTGCACACACAAAGTACATCAGTAATCGTATTTACAGATGATCATACACGGATCTGTTGTAGAGTGATCCATGTGTCAATGTCCATAGTCCATACGCTGTTATAATAATGTCAGCGTTGTCGGACTAGCTGTCTTTTTCTGATTGTCATAACTGATGGGCAAGTCACAGTAGTTAATGTATATAGCTACATATAATGTTTCGGATTCCAACGGGCGGTGGGGTAGCCCAGTGGTTAAAGAGTTAGCTATTCACGCCGAAGGCCTGGGTTTAATTCGCCACATGGGCACCATGTGTGAAGCCCATTTCTGGTATTTCCCCGCCGTGATTTTGCTGTATATTTAGCCTAGCGGTTCAAGCGTTCGCTGGAAACCGTAATATATATATTTATTTCCGGTACTGAAAGGCCACAGGCCTGTAGTACAATGTATTTATAAATCAATATTTACACGCACGGATAATATACATGAAGAAGGGAAAATAATCAACTTTAGGTTACATTGTGTTCTGAGATATATTCTGTCCTAAACAACATGGCATAGTAAACAAACATGGACAAGTTTTGAAGTATAGTATGGGTTTTGTTATTCAACAATGCTGAGAATTTATAAAGGTTTGGATGGGCACAATAATATTTCTTAATATACAACTTTCTGATGGAATTATAAGCAGGGCAAATTAAAAGAAAATGATATTCATCTTCTATTTGGTTAAGATCACATATTTTGCAAGTTCTATTTTCTTTTTTGACATTTTTAAATCTTCCACTTTCGACAGATAAATCATGTGAAGAACATCTCAATCTGCTTAACGCTATCCTATACTTTTTTACGTTTAGACATGAAAGATAAGTTTCGGAGTCAAAAGTACATTTAAACATCTTATAATACAGACATTTACTGGAAAGTGATATCTTTTCAAACCATTCTTGCAAATAGATATCTTTTAATCTTTGCGTTAGTTCTAAAATAAACTTACCCTCAGAATCAACATACTGATCGTTCCATACAAAACCAAACCCTTTCGAGACTAGAAAATGTCTAACAGCAGAAACCCAATTTGTGTGTCCATTTTTATCGAATATCATCATCATATTGTAACATTTCTTTGGTAGCCTATAAGAAGGCATCTTCAGTAATTTTAACCAGTATTTTATAACTCTGATATTTGTAAATAAGTGCATCGGGTATTTACCACATTCTCCATACACCATTGTATTCATCGTATTGGATTTAACACCAAGAAATCTTTTACATGTTTTCAATTGAACTCTTTCAATATCACTGTAATAATTCAAACCCCATATTTCGGCTCCATACAATAGAATTGGCTTAACTTTGGAATCAAATATTTTAAAGTATGAACTTATATTTATGTCACCAAGTACATTTAATTGTTTAAAGATACCTATCATGACCTTTTGTGCTTGCAAACAAGCGTAATTAACATGTGTTGTCCAAGATAAACAATTACTAAAGAACATTCCCAAATATTTGTACGAACTGGTGCATTCTAATTCTTCACCTTTATACAACCATTTCTCGTTTTTTTATAAACGTCCCCCTTTTTTAAAAACTACTACTTTAGTTTTATTTCTATTTACAGCTAATTTGTACTGGTCACAATAATTCTCAAGTTCTTGTATAAGTCTTTGTAAACCTGCAACAGTGCTTGAGAATAGCACGATATCGTCTGCAAAAAGCAGAAGAAAAATATGTACTAGGTCAGGGTGTAACTGTATTCCATACTCACAATTGTTTTCAATTTGGGTTGCTAATTCATTTATGAAAAATGAGAATAGAAATGGGCTAAGTATACAGCCTTGTCTTACCCCGATTTGTAGTTCAAACGAATCTGAGAATTCATTGTTATTCTTAACACAAGCTTTAACATTTTCATACATATTATGAATATTTTTTTCATTTTAGGACTTAGACCATGGGTATTAAAAATAGACCATAGCTTTTGTCTATCAACTGAATCAAATGCTTTTTCGAAATCAACGAAAGGTGTATAGAGTTCACCACCTTTGATGTTGAGGTATCTCTGTATAATACTTTGTAATATAAACATATTGTCAGTAGTCGTATATCCATGTCTAAAACCTGCCTGAGATTCATTTATTTTATTCAATGTCTCTCCCCAAGTTACTAATCTTCTGTTAATGATAGAAGTGAAAACCTTATTAAAAATACTCAAAAGAGTAATGCCTCTATAGTTATTTGGATTATCGATACTTCCTTGTTTATGGAGCGGGACAATAATGCCGATTGTCCAACAAGTTGGAAAACTACCGTTTTCTAAAATTATATTGAATACTAATTCTAAATATGGTGCTAAAATATCTGCCGAATTCTTAATTAACTCGGGTATTACGTCATCAATACCTGGTGATTTATTGGGTTTTAAGCATTTAATGCTGTCCAGAATCTCGTCCCTACTAATAGGAGAGTCCAGCATATCCTCTGTTAGCGCAAAATTAGGGTCAGGAGACGTTGATGGATTTGCGTCGTCAACAAAGTTATCAGTATTATTATCCGTTTCTAAGTTGAGAAGATTTCTGGTATTTCCCTGCCGTGATTTTGCTGTATATTTAGCCTAGCCGTTCAAGCGTTCGCTGGAAACCAAGCGTTGAATTCTTCAGAATCCTCAGAACCCTCAGCCATTCATTCCATCTGGAGTGAATGCGTCAATTCTTGCAGATTTGTAACGGGGATCTCCAGCCCAAGATTTCCCAAAGCCGCAATGTTTCGATGGCGTTGTTCTGTAAATAGTTAGGTCTGGCGTTGTTGAAGTGTCTCCAAAGCATTTCCTTGTGGTGTCTCAAGGGGGTGTCCTGGAGTTATGTGCCAAAGCCGTGTCCACCAGGAGTCTCAACGCAGTTATAACTGTGTTATAACAGCAATCTGAGTGTGCCATAGTCCAGTGGGGGGTCATAGAAAGGGCGAACAAATATATTTAACACAACGAAATAAGTATGATATTATGGATATTTCCAGACAATTTATTGATAATATTGCTCAGTTGTGACAACATATTTGATTTAACGTATGTCCAAGAGGCTCCGCTTCATCTTCCCCTGTACTGTGCCACAAAACATTAACATTCTCCTAAATATACACTGAGTTGAAGTGGGCCTTCTTTCAATGTAAAATGTTCTAAATTTACCAACATATTTAACATCTGATATGAAGTACTGATCATAATATATTTTAAATTTACCAACATATTTATTCTTGTCCTAACATGCTAACATAATAGTATGGTACAATGTACATGCTGTAAGTAGAATATCCCCATACCAAGACCAGATAATCCCTGCACGACTTCAACAGGAACATGGCATACCTACACACACATTCAGCTTACATATTGCTCCTCATAGCCACAGGCATGGTGTGAAATACACCAGCCTTTCAAATTCCTGCTTGTCTGCTTAGTCTAAACTTTGCTTAGTACAAGTTAGAAGTTAGTACAAGTTAGTACAGGGATTGTAGTCCCTTGACTGGTACCCATTGAGGACTATGATTCTGTACCAGCTCTCGTTTCAGATTAGATCTGAATCTACAAAATGTAGTCACCATTTGTGTGTTGTTCAAGCAGGACTCTGAGGAATAAAATTAACCTAGTCTTTGGACTAGTCTTGTGAAACGGAATTTCAATGGATGTACATGCCCACAGATTCCGTGTATCTGCTCAGCCCTGTCACTGGTTCTCAAGTCAGAGAAGCCAGACAATAATGAACACTTACACTCTCATAGCCATCTTGGTTAGTTGAGTTAAATATGAACATACAGGATATCACTGTCAGTTTACGAGGGGTCCTAAAATATTCACAGAAGTTATATTTATCTTCTAAGCTTCAAGAGGACATCCCCAAAACGTATTCACCGCCCACATGGTGAATGTTCAATACGTTCAGGCGACACATCCACACAGGATATAATCCCATCAATGTATCTCCACACAGGATATAACCACCCAATGTATCTCACAGGGTGGACCCTTCAATAATTTCAGAGGACACTTTAACACAGGATATATCCTCACAATGTATCTCCACACGGTGTATATCCTCACAATGTATCTCTTCACAGGATATATCCTCAAAATGTATGTCACCACAGGATATATCATCACAATTATCTCAACATGGAATATATCCTCACAGTTATCTCAACACAGGATATATCCTCACAGTTATCTCAACATGGGATATATCCTCACAATGTATCTCTTCACAGGATATATCCTCAAAATGTATGTCACCACAGGATATATCATCACAGTTATCTCAACACAGGATATATCATCACAGTTATCTCAACATTGGATATATCGTCACAATATTTCTCAGCACAGGATATATCCTTACAATATATCTCAACACAGGATATATCTTCACAATGTATTTCACAACCACAGGTAACCGTCAATTTGCTTTCAGGACATATATCCCACAGTGCATGTGTCAGGAATTAAATATAGAAGTATTTGATGTTGTATTTTTTTTATTGTTTTCTTTTCAGACATTATCAAATATGTTGCCATGTATTCGGTGTTATTTAAGCCTGCCTTCTCATATACATACATAGACTGATGTACATTGTCTTGCAGCTTAACATATTGTGCACTATATCATTTGCAGAAAATTTGCATTTCAGTTTTGAGCTAAGCAATACCCGTAAAACAGTAACAAAATCCTCTTGCCACAAATACATGTAACTGTTTTCACTTCTCACTTTGAAACAACATAACAGTCAAAACAAATCATATCGACTACACAGATGTGAACACAGATCGCATCACAAGATGTGGTGTGGAGATGTCCCATCAACCGTATGCTGACTCATATATACACAATATACAGGATGTACAGTCCATCACAGGAGCTAGGAGTACCAGCGGAGAGACAAGCCACACACATATTTACAGAGCTTTATCATCTTCTGTTTGGCAGTTAACACAGTGTCAGAAGACTTGACTAAAAACAGAATCATCACGAGTCATTATGTGTTATCCTTCTTTGTCAACAGAAAAACCCAGTGAGACCCACTGAATCTGGAATAAAATGTCCCCAGTGTTTTGTTGCAAAATATAACTCTGTAAATATACCACTCAAAAGACATTAAAGAACATATTTCCCAAGAATTGAATTTTTTTAAACTCCTCATGAGTAGTATAGCATATACACATACAAATATATGACTCAATACTGATGAAAGATCGACCCATGAGCTTTCTTATATCAGACACTTTAACCTGGAAGAGTACCATCCAGTTTAACAGGGCTTCACTGTATACAGGGTGACATATACATGTGTACACATCTACATCTTACACTGGGAAATGCACAAGTACAAACTGTGGAGACTTGAGGTCATGTGAACACTACAGGACTTGCACAGCTGAACATCTCCTACGATTCCCCTACATCAAACTGTCCCCTCCACCATCCCATTGACTTGCACAGCTGAACATCTCCTACCATTCCCTTACATCAGACTGTCCCCTCCACCATCCTATTGACTTGTACAGCTGAACATCTCCTACCATTCCCTTACATCAGACTGTCCCCTCCACCATCCTATTGACTTGTACAGCTGAACATCTCCTACCATTCCCTTACATCAGACTGTCCCCTCCACCATCCTATTGACTTGTACAGCTGAACATCTCCTACCATTCCCTTACGTCAGACTGTCTCCTCCACCATCCTATTGAATACATAGCTGAACATCTCCTACCATTCCCTTACATCAGACTGTCCCCTCCACCATCCTCTTGACAGACGTAACAACACACACAGCAAAACGTCTGCTACATCATCCCCACCACCTTCCTGACCTTGTCCAGAACAAGAGGAATGTTCTGTCGGTAAAGTCGTTCGTTACTCAAGTCAATGTAGCTCTGTCTCAGAAGCAACCTCTTCACCTGAGCTGGCGCCGTCTCGATGGGCACAAAACGGAGGAGGAGGGGTATGATTGGTTTGTTATAGTTCTCCGCCAGACCTAGATCCTTCACACAGTTGTCACTTTGTAGATATTTTGGTGTGATGCAGCAGAGCACGACCGCTGATGACTTCATTGTCCGCTGGATCTGTCCCTGTAATGTGTCGTTGCCCGTATCCAAGTTGGTGTAGGTGGCGCTGCTTCTTGTGCTGCGACTGCTGTGACCGCGAGGTAGGTTCACGCTGATATCTGCCCAACACACGAGACCTGCCCGTTCCAGGTACATCTGAATCTCCTCCACCTTGCTCTGCATGTCCCACTGGTAGCTGGAACAGGGAAATATAACAGGTATCATGTTGGTAGCTGGAACAGGGAAATATAACAGGCATCATGTTGGTAGCTGGAACAGGGAAATATAACAGGCATCATGTTGGTAGCTGGAACAGGGAAATATAACAGGCATCATGTTGGTAGCTGGAACAGGGAAATATTACAGGTATCATGTTGGTAGCTGGAACAGGGAAATATAACAGGAATCATGTTGGTAGCTGGAACAGGGAAATATAACAGGAATCATGTTGGTAGCTGGAACAGGGAAATATAACAGGAATCATGTTGGTAGCTGGAACAGGGAAATATAACAGGTATTATGTTGGTAGCCGGAACAGGGAAATATAACAGGAATCATGTTGGTAGCTGGAACAGGGAAATATAACAAGTATTATGTTGGTAGCTGGAACAGGGAAATATAACAGGCATCATGTTGGTAGCTGGAACAGGGAAATATAACAGGTATTATGTTGGTAGCTGGAACAGGGAAATATAACAGGCATCATGTTGGTAGCTGGAACAGGGAAATATAACAGGCATCATGTTGGTAGCTGGAATAGGGAAATATAACAGGTATCATGTTGGTAGCTGGAACAGGGAAATATAACAGGCATCATGTTGGTAGCTGGAACAGGGAAATATAACAGGCATCATGTTGGTAGCTGGAACAGGGAAATATAACAGGTATCATGTTGGTAGCTGGAACAGGGAAATATAATATAACAGGTATCATGTTGGTAGCTGGAACAGGGAAATATAACAGGTATCATTGTGGTAGCTGGAACAGGGAAATATAACAGGTATCATGTTGGTAGCTGGAACAGGGAAATACATTGATACTGCATTGGAACAGGGAAATATAACAGGTATCATGTTGGTAGCTGGAACAGGGAAATATAACAGGTATCATGTTGGTAGCTGGAACAGGGAAATATAACAGGTATCATGTTGGTAGCTGGAACAGGGAAATATTACAGGTATTATGTTGGTAGCTGGAACAGGGAAATATAACAGGTATCATGTTGGTAGCTGGAACAGGGAAATACATTGATACTGCATTGGAACAGGGAAATATAACAGGTATCATGTTGGTAGCTGGAACAGGGAAATATTACAGGTATCATGTTGGTAGCTGGAACAGGGAAATAAGTTGATACTGCATTGGAACAGGGAAATATAACAGGTATAATGTTGGTAGCTGGAACAGGGAAATATAACAGGAATCATGTTGGTAGCTGGAATAGGGAAATATTACAGGTATCATGTTGGTAGCTGAAACAGGGAAATAAATTGATACTGCATTGGAACAGGGAAATATAACAGGTATCATGTTGGTAGCTGGAACAGGGAAAAATAATATAACAGGCATCATGTTGGTAGCTGGAACAGGGAAATATAACAGGTATTATGTTGGTAGTTGGAACAGGGAAATATAATATAACAGTCATCATGTTGGTAGCTGGAACAGGGAAATATAACAGGTATCATGTTGGTAGCTGGAACAGGGATATATAACAGGTATCATGTTGGTAGCTGGAACAGGGAAATATTACAGGTATCATGTTGGTAGCTGGAACAGGGAAATATAACAGGTATTATGTTGGTAGCTGGAACAGGGAAATATAATAGATACCATGTTATTAGATGGAAGAGGTAAGTATAAAAGATATGTTGATAGTCTTAGAAATGTTGATTCTTGAAAATCATCTGGATGTGCAAGTGTGCAAGTCGATAGAACGATATAAGAAAGTTGAAGTATGAAAGTTGTGAGACAATATTCAAAACCACCTTACCTGATAAAGACCATGGGATCTCCCTCGCTCCCCAGCAACGAGTTCACGTTGTCGGCTGAAACATCCAAACACTAGACATTGAAACCGACAACCACTTGAGGAAATATGTATAACTACTCCAGGTGAAATATGGAAACCTAAAACCACTTGGCATAAACATGCAATGATGAAACATAGAAACATGCAACCACTTGAAAGAAACATGTAGAAAACCAACATGGAAACACAAAACCACTTCACAGAAACATGCAGAAACACCATAGAAAAAAATGGAAATATGCAGAAACACACCAGATGAAACATGGAAACATGTAACCACTTAACAGAAATATGCAGAAACACACCAGATGAAACATGGGACACATGCAACCACTTAACAGAAATATGCAGAAACACACCAGATGAAACATGGAAACATGCAACCACTTAACAGAAACATGCAGAAACACACCTGATGAAACATGGAAACAGGTAACCACTTAACAGAAATATGCAGAAACACACCAGATGAAACATGGGACACATGCAACCATTTCACAGAAACCTGCAGAAACACACCAGATGAAACATGGAAACATGCAACCACTTCACAGAAACTTGCAGATACATTAGATGAAACTTGGAAACACGCGACCACTTTACAGAAACACACTAGATGAAACGTGGAAACATGCAACCACTTAACAGAAACCTGCAGAAACACACCTGATGAAACATGGACATATGCAACCACTTTACAGAAACATTCAGAAACACAGCTGATGAAACATGGGACACATGCAACCATTTCACAGAAACCTGCAGAAAAACACCTGATGAAACATGGAAACATGCAACCACTTAACAGAAACCTGCAGAAACACACCAGATGAAACATGGACATATGCAACCACTTTACAGAAACATTCAGAAACACAGCTGATGAAACATGGGACACATGCAACCATTTCACAGAAACCTGCAGAAAAACACCAGATGAAACATGGACACATGCAACCACTCTACAGAAACCTGTAGAAACACAGCTGATAAAACATGGAAACATGCAACCACTTTACAGAAATCTGCAGAAACACACCTGATGAAACATGGAAACATGCAACCACTTAACAGAAATATGCAGAAAAACACCAGATGAAACATGGAAACATGCATCCACTTCACAGAAACCTGCAGAAAAACACCAGATGAAACATGGAAACATGCAACCACTTCACAGAAACTTGCAGATATATTAGATGAAACTGGAAATGTGCAACCACTTTACAGAAACCTGGAGAAACACACCTGATGAAACATGGAAACATACAACCATTAGACATAAACATTCAGAAACACACCAGATGAAACATGGAAACATGCATCCACTTCACAGAAACCTGCAGAAACACACCTGATGAAACATAGAACACCACAGATAAAACATGGAAACATGCAACCATTTCACAGAAATATGCAGAAACACACCAGATGAAACATGGAAACATACAACCATTAGACATAAACATTCAGAAACACACCAGATGAAACATGGAAACATGCATCCACTTCACAGAAACCTGCAGAAACACACCTGATGAAACATAGAACACCACAGATAAAACATGGAAACATGCAACCATTTCACAGAAATATGCAGAAACACACCAGATGAAACATGGAAACATACAACCATTAGACATAAACATTCAGAAACACACCAGATGAAACATGGAAACATGCAACCACTTAACAGAAACATTCAGAAACACACCAGATGAAACATGGAAAAACATGTCCTATGCAGTAAAACTTTGGAACAGAATGTTCTGTGCCTCCAATTCTAGCTGAGTTAGTTCACAATGGATCACAATTTACAACTGCCCTTTCTGTCTAGTGACATTGACCTTCAATAGAAATTCAGCCAGAATATTACTGCTTCAAAATCCACACCATGGAGTCATGTTCACCAAATGTCTAACTGTTGCATCTGTGCAGTGAACACATGTGGAATTTTCAGAATTCACTGTGAAATGTCTCACCTTGAGATAGTATTTCACCTTGTAAGTATTTCAAGAACATTCCCAGGGGTTGTTGTATTTAGCGACAATCAATATATACCTTTCTCTGTGACCTACACCACTCATGAGCATATACATTGTTCAGCCCCACCCCCAGATGGCATATCTGTCTCACCAACCTACAGCGAATTCATCTGGAAGTGGTTGTAAACAAACAATTGTTCAGCCTATGATCTTGAGAAACCTGATATGCATAAACAAATAAGTTGAATACATTTACAATACTGTTAAGGAGATAGTCCTTCATTTCACGGAATATAAAGGAGATGGCCATACATTTCACAGTGCCATAAGGAACGCCCAACATTTCACAGTGCCATAAGGAACGCCAAACATTTCACAGTGCCATAAGGAACGCCCAACATTTCACAGTGCCATAAGGAACGTCCAACATTTCACAGGTCTGTTAAGGAGATAACCCTACACTTCATAGGCAGGGCTCCAGATAATTTTTCAACATCAAGAGTACGTACTCTTTATTTTTTCAATATAGGAGTACTGGAAAAACCTAACAGTACATTTAGAGCACTGAATGGAATTTAATGGTGCATCAGTAATCTTGTGTTTCGTTTCATATATGCACCACAACATTGTTACTCTTGTGCAAACAGGTCAATAAACAATAAAACAATACCTTTTCAGATGAATTAATGTCTGATAATGATTCTAAGGCTGTACGACTCATTGCTGTGGTGCGGATTTGCTACGTTTTCTTAATTGTTTCCTTCCGTATCGTGCATATTCTTTATCCATACATACGCTGATACGGCCCTTAACTGGAGCCCTGACAGTGCTAACTAACTTGGCATAATGATACTTGCAGCTCAACGTTCTCAGCCTCTATTCCCAATCTAAATATGACCTTCACTTGGAGCCATACATCACTGAATTGAAAAACAAATACTTAAATATGTGCGTACTGCAAATTTCGAATTTCCCATAACAATCTGAAGATAAACAAATTTAGATGTAACAAAGATATCCCCATAACAGACTATTTGTGCACGGTATGTAATGCCTTGGAAGTTGAACGCGAGAACCACTGTCTTTTTTTAATGTAAATATTTCGAATGTTGGCGTGAAAAATATTTGGTACAACTTTGAAGAGTGTATAGAGGTCCATTAACCTTAGAATCTATTTTCAAATCCAGAAGCAGTCAGGTAATATATTTTACTGCTTTATTTCTGCATAATGTATTCCAAACAAAAACTGGATCCAGTTGACCACTGTACATCTATTTATACAACTGTATAACTGTATTATAGGCCACTAGGCTGATATTACGCAAATAAACTGTCTGTCTGTTTGCTATGTCACTTGGAGAGAGCCCTACATTTCACAGGGCTAACATCGAGGTAGTCCTACACTTCACAGGGCTAACATGGAGAAAGCCCTACACTTCACAGAGCTAACTTGGAGAAAGCCCTACACTTCACAGAGCTAACTTGGAGAAAGCCCTACACTTCACAGGGCTAACATGGAGATAGCCCTACACTTCACAGGGCTAACATGGAGATAGCCCTACACTTCACAGGGCTAACATGGAGATAGCCCTACACTTCACAGGGCTAACATGGAGATATCCCTACACTTCACAGAGCTAACATGGAGATAGCCCTACACTTCACAGGGCTAACATGGAGATAGCCCTATACTTCACAGGGCTAACATCGAGATATCCCTACACTTCATAGGGTTAACATGGAGATAGCCCTACACTTCACAGGGCTAACATGGAGATAGCCCTACACTTCACAGGGCTAACATGGAGATAGCCCTACACTTCACAGGGCTAACATGGAGATAGCCCTACACTTCACAGGGTTAACATGGACATAGCCCTACACTTCACAGGGCTAACATCGAGATAGCCCTACACTTCACAGGGGCTAACATCGAGGTAGCCCTACACTTCAGAGCTAACATCACTACACTTCACAGGGCTAACATGGAGATAGCCCTACACTTCACAGGGTTAACATGGAGATAGCCCTACACTTCACAGGGCTAACATGGAGATAGCCCTACACTTCATAGGGTTAACATGGAGATAGCCCTACACTTCACAGGGTTAACATGGAGATAGCCCTACACTTCACAGGGCTAACATGGAGATAGCCCTACACTTCACAGGGCTAACATGGAGATAGCCCTACACTTCACAGGGCTAACATCGAGGTAGCCCTACACTTCACAGGGCTGAAAAGGAGAAAGCCCTACACTTCACAGGGCTAACTTGGAGAAAGCCCTACACTTCACAGGGCTAACATGGAGATAGCCCTACACTTCACAGGGCTAACATGGAGATAGCCCTACACTTCACAGGGCTAACATGGAGATAGCCCTATACTTCACACGGCTAACATCGAGATAGCCCTACACTTCACAGGGCTAACATGGAGATAGCCGTACACTTCACAGTGTTAACATCGATATAGCCCTACACTTCACAGGGCTAACACAGGGCTGAAACGGAGATATCCCTACACTTCACAGTGTGATATAAGATGAAACCCTTTAACTTCATAAGCTAAAACAGGGCAAGGGAGATGGTCTCAAAATCCAAGTGCAGAAGCAATAGTAAAAAGAACTTCAGTTTAAACATATTGTGTTTGCTTAATATAACACATGTTGTAGTTGCTTTATTGCGAATAATAATTTCAAGAGAACAATAATTCAGCATTTAAAAAACACATTTGGCTAAAACATTGTTAAAGCACTTATTATCAATTGAAGAATATTTCATTTTATATTGTCTATATTGTCACATCTAAGAGAGTCACACACAAAAAGATTAGTACCTATTAAACAATAATACATGAATGTCTTGTGGAAGCTGATTGTTATTTAAAGAGGCCCTTAGAGTATAAATAAGTGAAGGCACTACCACCACGTTAGAGTGTTCATGTGTCTGTGTTTGTTTAATGACACAATCAGTGTCACCCATGTAACTACCTTACATGGATGGTCAAATGGCCTTACATGGGTGGTCCAATAGCCTTACATGGGTGGTCCAACAACCTTACATGGGTGGTCCAATGGCCTTACATGGGTGGTCCAATAGCCTCACATGGGTGGTCCAATGGCCTTACATGGGTCGTCCAATGGCCTTACATGGGTGGTCATGGAGTCATACATTGGTGGTCCAACGGCCTTACATGGGTGGTCCAATGACCTTACATGGGTCGTCCAATGGTCTTACATGGGTCGTCCAATGGCCTTACATGGGTGGTCCAACAGCCTTACATTGGATGGTCCAACAGCCTTACATGGCTGTTCCAATGGCCTTACATGGGTGTTCCAATGGCCTTACATGGGTGGTCCAGCAGCCTTTCATTGGTGGTCTAACAACCTTACATGGGTGGTCCAATGGCCTTACATGGGTGGTCCAGTAGTCTTACATTGGTGGTCCAGCAGTCTTACATGGGTGGGTGGTCCAATGGCCTTACATGGGTGGTCCAACAGCCTTACATGGGTGGTCCAACATCCTTACATGGATGGTCCAATGGCCTTACATGGGTGGCCTTACATGGGTGGTCCAGCAGCCTTACATGGGTGGTCCAGCAGCCTTACATTGGTGGTCTAACAACCTTACATGGGTGGTCCAACTACCTTACACTGGTGGTCCAATGGCCTTACATGGGTGGTCTAGCAGCCTTACATTGGATGGTCCAACAGCCTTACATGGATGGTCCAACAGCCTTACATGGATGGTCAAATGGCCTTACATGGGTGGTCCAATGGCCTTACATGGGTGGTCCAATGGCCTTACATGGGTGGTCCAATGGCCTTACATGGGTGGTCCAACAGCCTTACATAGGTGGTCCAACATCCTCACATGGATGGTCCAATGGCCTTACATGGGTGTTACAATGGCCTTACATGGGTGGTCCAGCAGCCTTCCATTGGTGGTCTAACAACCTTACATGGGTGGTCCCACTACCTTACATGGTTGGTTGAACAGCCTTACATGGGTGGTCAATCTGCCTCACACTGGTGGTCCAATGGCCTTACATGGGTGGTCTAGCAGCCATAAATGGGTGGTCCAACAGCCTTACATGGGTGGTCAAACAGCCTTACATGGGTGGTCCAACGGCCTTACATGGGTGGTCAAATGGCCTTACATGGGTGGTCCAGCAGCCTTACATGGGTGGTCCAATGGCCTTACATGGGTGGTCCAACAGCAATACATAGGTGGTCCAACATCCTCACATGGATGGTCCAATGGCCTTACATTGGTGATCTAACAACCTTACATGGGTGGTCCCACTACCTTACATGGTTGGTTCAACAGCCTTACATGGGTGGTCAAACGGCCTTACACTGGTGGTCCAAGGGCCTTACATGGGTGGTCCAGCAGCCTTACATTGGATGGGCCAACAGCCTTACATGGGTGGTCCAACAGCCTTACATATGTGGTCCAATGGCCTTACATGGGTGGTCCTGCAGCCTCACATGGGTGGTCCAACAGCCTTACACTGGTGGTCCAACTGACTTCCATGGGTGGTCCAACAGCCTTGCATGGGTGGGCCAACGGCCTTACATGGGTGGTCCAACAGCCTTACATGGGTGGTCCAACAGCCTTACACTGGTGGTCCAAGTACCTTACATGGGTGGTCCAACTGCCTTACATGGGTGGTCCCACACTACCTTACATGGGTGGTCCCACTACTTTACATGGCTAGTCCTGCTCCCTTAAATAGGTCATTCCACTAGGTGGTCCTGCAGTCTTACATGGGTGGTCTTGAATCTGCTGTTGTTTTAGAAAATGTGCTTGTCATGTTTGATAATAGATTAATTAAACTATTCTCTGGGAAGTTGTACCATGGGAACTGCCTCTGAAACTGCCTCATACATCTCGGATATATTTCTTACCTTATATGATTCAAAAGAGTTGGTTTTTGCACTACAGCGTCAGCAATTTACAGTTAAATAAGGTGGCCTGTAAATAATGAAATGTCTGCAAGGCAACAAGTGGTTGACAGCAGAAACATCCCCCATGTTGTTGGATGAAACACATTCAACCAACACATACGGCCAGGGGATCTTATGATCTGTACATCAGTCTTTGCTATCTGTATGTTTGGGATGGAGAATACTGTGTTAAGGTTTGTCTGATATAACAGGGAGAAAACAGAGGCAAGAGTGGAGAGATGAGGCCTGCTTGTCAGCTTACCCTGGTTCACGCCAGTTGTAATGACATGAATGACTCATTAACAACCCATCTGAGATGAAAGCATCCATACTGAATGAGACCTGCTGGATTTTCACCAGTCCAGATCTTGGACAAACATAAATTCTCAATATGTCCTAAGAAGTGCTTACCCTGGTACTTTTGAATCATGTATCATTCAGGGCTCCAGGGCTCTGTGTATCACTGTGTATCACACTGCAGTGTAATTGATCTGAGGAATCGGTAGTTTTTCTCTCAGTTATTATGCAGTAAGACTTGCAATCCATAGACTAATCAAAGTTACTAACTTAAAAATATGTCATGAGCTGTAACCATGGTAACTGTGAGGTCAATACACAATGGAAAGTAGTAGATGTTGCACACAGCGAAGCAACTACAGGAGGTCTACACGGAGAAGGTATCAGAGAAGGGAGAGTGTGATGGGTCAGTCACAACTTCACCAACAGAGTACATTCGAGAGTAGGCAGGAGATGCTACGTGGCACTCCGTCTAGGCTAGTTAATGCTACATCACCAACAGAGTGCATTAGAGAGTAGGCAGGAGATACTACGTGGCATTCCGTCTAGGCTAGTTGATGCTAGGGCACCTGAGGACTACTGAATACTGTTATGCAAGTAAATTGTAAAACATCACCTTCGTCCTAAAATATGCGCAGCAAAAAGAGAAAAAAATATCATTAGCAAATTGTAAATGCATATCTGCCAGAAGCCGACTTTACTATAACACAAGCTCAATCTGCTTTACTATAACACAAGCTCGGCATAACTTACTATAACACAAGCTCGGCATAACTTACTATAACACAAGCTCGACATAGCTGACTATATTGCTTGTTTCTTTGTTGTTTAACGCTGCACTCAGCAACATTCCAGCTATATGATGGTGGTCTGAAAGTAGCTGAGTCAGGACATGTGTGGTTCAGTGATCAACAGCATGAGCATTGATCTGTACAATTGGTGTATGATGACATGTGTCAACCAAGTCACCGAGCCTGACCACCTGATCCCGTCAGTCGCCTCTTACGACAAGCATGAGCTGCACAGGTCCTACCTTACCATAACACCATAACATAAGCTCAGCCTGCCTTGCAATACCATGAGCTCATAACTTATAATATTCTCGTCATATATGCCTTGAAACTTCTTTCTTTCCAAAGTAGATCAACAGATAATTATGAATCCATGATTGGACATACCACAAAACAATGCGTCAGTTTCCTTTATATAGCTTATAGTCCGTTTGGCTCAAAAGCGGACCGATGAATTGCAATCTAACTCGAAAACTAATAAACATAAAATACTCAACGAAACGCTGATCATAATCAAAACATCATACCCACTCTGTGAGGTTTTTGCAGAATTTTTGTCCTAAAAATAAAAAAGTTGTTTAACAAACTATCATTAAAATATTGACACAGTTCACTGTTTGTTACGAGGGAGGAGTGCAGAGAAAGGGACAGCCAGGTGTTCGAAAACAGATGGAGAATAGGTTATTGAATAAATAACTTTGTCTGTGAACGTGCTTCTCGAACACCTGGCTGTCCCTTTCTCTGCACTCCTTCCTCGTAACAAACAGTGAACTGTGTCAATATTTTAATGATAGTTTGTTAAACATCTTTTTTATTTTTAGGACAAAAATTCTGCAAAAACCTCACAGAGTGGGTATGATGTTTTGATTATGATCAGCGTTTCATTGAGTATGTTATGTTTATTAGTTTTCGAGTTAGATTGCAATTCATCGATCGGTCCGCTTTTGAGCCAAACGGACTGTATATACCGGTAACACAAATTTAGAGAAGGCTTTAAAATGATTATACATCACCTGTGATCCTGTTTAAAACAATAATGATGATATTAAAGGATTAAAAAAGGGTGCAAGTTTTAACCTGAGTATAAATTTTGAACTGAGAATATTGTCTGACTACCAGCAGAGATAAGTCAGTCAAAATGAAGCGTGAAGAAAGCGCTCCTGCTTGTGCATGAAAGCTGGTGATGTGTCAAGATGTTACAACACAGTGTCAGTTCAGCAGTACAGATATATCTATATCATAGCCTTAGTGACACCAATATAGTACACACACCGTTGCAGTGTAACCTGGAAATACTCAGATAATCTTAATGAGTGATTTTATTGTGGTTTAAAAATGTGTGAATCTCGGTTGTCGTTCCTTCAGCTCTGTTGTCAAGTGTAAGCTTAATGAATATCAAGACAGCAAAAATATATTGAGGCAGTGTGCAAGAAAAACATGTTCAACTTCTTTTTGCAACATGTGCAACATTGGCAGACAGTGTCTGTAAGTTTCCAAAAATATTTTATTTCATGGCATTGTGTATTTCATATTTTATTTCAGTTATCAAAAAATCAGTAACAATTAAACAAAATTTCAGAGGATATACGTCATATGCATGACAGATGAAAAGTTAAGACTTAGCTGACCATAGATTAACTTCAGAAGAGCTAAGGGAGCAACCATTCGATATCCTTGGGTAATGGGGGGTAGAGATATACCAGTCAAGCTCCTATTTCTGTGATGTTTTTTTTAAAAATATGCCTCAAATTGGAGAAAAAAATGAGACCTTTCCTTGCAGTCAAATGTCCAAAGAATAGATTTTCTATTTAGATTTTTTTAACACTTACATGGTTGAGAAAAATATCATATTTCATGATACATAATTCATGATGGTAAAAATATTTGAACTCATTTGAAATCATTACGATAGGATATGCTCGTATCACACCAAAATCAACTGAAACAGCCTTGATGTGGTTGATTGAAATATCCATGTGTTTGAACATAGAGTGTTGGACTCTCACACTAGTATTTGATGGTACTTGGGTCTAATCAGGGACAGTTTGAGAATGGACTCAATATCTTTGGGAGATGTGGCTTAACATCAATGTGCTTCCTGTATGAAAACTAAGCATCATGTGTAATGCCATGATGTGTGCATGGTATAGAAAACTGTCGACAAGATGGTAGCAGGTAACAGGCGGATCGGGAAGTGAACAACTGCAGAAATTCTGTATAATTTGACTTTGATAGCGGGCATGCCTTCACAACCACATACAAACACACACACATGCTACAGATGAGAGACAGGTGGTGATTTACTACCTACTTCGGCAGCCAGCTAGCACCTCCAGTGGCTTTAGTCCATCAGCCATCTTGTTCAGGTACGTCTGTTCCAGAACCACACCAGGAACACGGCGCAGTGGCTTGATGTGGTGTTCTAGAACATCCAGACTCTCCGTGTACATCTT
The DNA here is from genome assembly GCF_003918875.1 of Haliotis rubra. Lineage (NCBI taxonomy): Eukaryota > Metazoa > Mollusca > Gastropoda > Lepetellida > Haliotidae > Haliotis > Haliotis rubra. Next base: position 191,059 of record NW_025764899.1, on the reverse strand, counting down.
GGTCTCGAAGTCAATGGCTGGACACTCACCTATAACGATGGTTTTCATCAATTTCAGTATTACACAAACCAATCAAACGACCAATGACTTTGGAACTCTTGCACAACCAACAGGAAAACAATAGTTTGACAATTGATGTTTATGTCAAATAACACTTGCTCCCTGGATGATTCTGTGCCAACCCTCCCAGGTTAGAATATGTTTCCTGTGACTGTTGCTCATGACATCAATCACCAGGGGGTGGAAATAACCCATTGCCCGACGTCCCAGTCTAGTGTTTTTTTCTGTCGGGCAAGCAAATTTGTATATCACACAGTACCGGTGTCCAGTTAACTTTCCAATGTTAATTATGTTGTTTATTTAAAAAATCAAAAAGAAAATCGGCCAGTATAGTGGACAAATTATCAGGGCAAGTGATTTTACATGTGCCACTGTACCGGAGTTCACGAACAATTTTAAAGTTATTTCCACCCCCTGATCACTGGTTTGAATGGCCCTTGCCTGCTAAATTCTAGGTCACTGTCATGTTGCTGGAATATTGCCACAGTAACCAACCAACCAATAAATGTATTGATAAATTACATCACATCAAAATACTTGTACATCTTGAGTGTGGGAGTTCAGGTTTAGCGCTGCTTTCAACATCGTTTCAGTTCTACCAAATCAGGTCCGTTTGATACAGGAGGAAAGCCTGAAGTAATGCATGTCTGAGACATTTATCACAATTCTGAAACCCACGAGCAAGGATATGGTGCTGACAACCTTGAAACACAATCAGGGGTAACAAGGATTTAAAACCATAAACACAAGATTCTGGCACACCTAAGGGACACAACTCATCGTAGTGAATTGCAGTTCCTCAGACAACAGAGTTACCTGTGCCCACTTGATTTACTACACTTTAGTCTTTACAATGCTTACCGAGGACAGCCTTCAGGGACACTCTTAGATTGGTCCAAACATTCTTGAACATAGACGTCACCAGCTTCTTCCCCAGCCAATCAGCAAACAGGACTTCGTGGAAGACAAACGGTGACCCTGTAGATGCTTCGGTCATAAGAACAATCACATGGGTTGCTGTGGCGATTTGGGGGCCATTGATTTGAAGGAACTCTTCTTTAGACCTGCCCAGTTTCAATCCATCATGGTGAATGACCTGGAAAACAAACAAGTTTTGTAACTGACACTGTTTACTCACAAATCTTATACTCCTTTACCATTGTTTACACCCTGTCATGACAGGTCGCAACTCCAGTGCATGACCTGCAGAGTGAGTGAGTGAGTGAGTGAGTGAGTGAGTGAGTGAATGAAGGAGGGAGAAAGAGATACAGACAGACAGAGAGAGAAAGAGTCAGAGAGAATGTTTTTTTGTTGCATCAGGAATCATGAATGTCACATCCGGAGACACCAGATGTGGGCTTCACACAATGTTCCCATTCATGAAATTGAACTTGGGTCTTCGGTGTGACATGTAAACCAAGGGCTTTATAAAAGACAACATTTCAAACTTTCCCTAATTCAGTCCTATCCTTCCCCAAATATGATCCCATACTTCCCTCAATTCAGTCTCCTTGAACATGTTAAAGACAAGCCTTTAGTTCTGCTATTACACTCCCATATTTCATTAAAGTTCCATGCTCCCTTAAAAACAGACCTAAACTCGCTTAATGATAATCCTATACTACCTTAAACATGTTAAAGACAACCCAGTAATTCCCCAAATACAGTCCAACAAGGATAATCTTATAATTACCCAACACAATCCCACAGTCCCTCAAAAACAATATTAAATTCCCCTAAAGACATTACTATAGTCCATTAAGACAATCCTTTAATTCCTGTAATACAGTAACATACTCCCTAAGAAGACAATGCTTTAATTCCCTTTATACTGTAACATACTCAACAGAAAGACAATCCATAATTAATTCCTGTAATCATGGTAATACTGTTCAATACTCCCTTCAAGACAATTGTATGCTTTCTACACACAAAAACAATCCTATATTTCCCCAAAAGAAGAACCCCTTATAGAGTCCCTTGGTATTAACTGGTTCAGCAACTCTGATGGGAATATTTTACAAGTATTGTGTCTGGTAATAACTTCAGTTATACCTCAGTAAGTGTACACTAAGGGTGTATTGTTCCATACAATATTAGCTCTGAGTAGACACACTGTACATACACCATTGCCTGGGCTTATAGTCTAATGCTTCATGGTAAACAATGGACGCCACAACTGGCGATAAATGGAAATATTTATTCATAGTATGCGGCAGTTGTAGTATTAGTGATACTGATGTCAGTGTGTAATGCATGACAGTGTTACTTAATATCTGTGTACACATCTTGTTGCAGAGTATTACATTGTAGTTTGTTACATAATGCTTACACAGCGTTGTATTTGTCTATTGTGCCACACTGTAGCAGTCAGCTAGGTCATTATTGATGTTATTCACTCCACAACAAGCCATCCAAATAATTTTACATTAACTACTCTCAAATTCGCAAAAAATAATGGCATGTTCATGAGTCTATTGTCTGTCTCACAGTGGCTGAACTACATTATTTTCTCTACTGCCTAAGCCTCCCTGCAATGGTAAAGCCCTAAACATGCTAAAAGTCTATATTCCTCAGGTTCAGTCCAGTCTCACTGGGGCTCTTTTTCAATTTCAATGGGACTGTTTGTTAGTATACAAATTATATATATTCAGAGACAAAGCGTCAAATGAGTCAATATCAGACTCAGTTGCTACAAACTATCAGAATGCCTCTTCAGATGCAGACATTTTTTAAACAGATAATGCTGATAATAATCAAATCAGTTCACACCCACCTTTATTTACTAAACAAATTATTTTACCTAACTATAATCATGACAATCATGTAATGTAGTAAACACAACAGCCATCCTATGTACATATTTCCTGAAACAATCATTAGGATCATCACCATTGACAGGCAACACCTACGCTGATCGGTTAAACACAATCAGTTGTGGGATCAGTGGCCGCTAGTACATACAGAACACATCTTTAAGCCTGTCAGTGTACACCCTCCAGAACAATGCTGGACTGCTAGTTACCATGCCATGTGTCACATGATCCTGTTTTTAGTGTACGACTTTAATTTGGTTGTTATTTACCCATCACTGATCACGTTGACACATTCTATGGAACAACACAACTACTAACATGTTTTCTTGGTGAAGCAAATTATACCATAGACAAACATAATGTGGGTTTAACATGTGTAGCAGTTTGTGTTTCAGTTAATATAATTTACGGAGGAATAGATTTCAGTTTCATGTCAAGAAATCGATCGTTAAACGTGATTTATTATTTTCCAATAATATTCATTCCGTATAAGTAATTATGTGAGATAATGACATAACACGACACTCAGGTCAGACAACAGAAATGGTTTCCAGGCATGTTGCCATGGTTCCTGGTTCAATACCTTCCTAACAGAGGTGTTTGTGTTGCCGAGTACTCTCAGATACCATTTGACAGTACTCAGCATCTACTGTATAATTCATTATTATTTACATGGAGGATATTGAAGACAAATGTTTTTCAGTATACATTTTTCTGGTCTCATCCATGTTGGTGATGGACATTCTATTCACAGCATGTTTGTTTCAACAAACTGTCACTGAGTGTCTGTCCTAGGCAACTGTGGACATTGACCAACCTGCTTTAAGTGGAGAATGAATGCAAAACTCAGTGAGTGAGTGAGTATGGTTTTACTCCGCTTTTAGCAATATTCCAGCAATATCACGGTGGGGGGCACCAGAAATGGGCTTCACACATAGTACCCATGGCAAATCTCAGTATTTGGTAAACTTTATCAAAACAAGAAAAATAGGTCTCTGTTGACAATAAAATGACAAGAATTTCGGTTTGATATTTTTACTATTCTATTGCAAGTAAATATGTTTGCTTCAGTTATTTAATTACTGATTACTCAGAATTCTACTCATCCCCTGTGTCAGGGCTCTCCAACAAATGTGTTGAATTACAACAAAATGACTAAGGGATGACTTACTACTGCCAGTTTTAGGGCAACTGAAGACAGCCTTTCTATCAAAACATTATTTCAGTGTTTTTTCAGCATGCCAAACAAGTTTTTCGAAGTGATTTCTTGTTACTCCTGACAGTAGGGCTGGGGGGCTTTGTTGTTGAAGTCACCAACCCAACCTGAGGCTGGTTTATAACACATATTACGATTTTGTCTTATTGGTTAGACTGAGCAGGAACTGAAATCTCCTAAACCAACATGCTATATTATCCTACAGGTTCCATATATGCCATCCTGGGGAGTTTATTGCCGTAACAGCTGTTCTTGAAATATTTTCCACAGCTGCGAAAATTCCCCTTACGTATCACATGGCATTTCTCAAAATATACTCAAATGGCCCCACTTTGACCACTGGTCTTTTATTAAAAGTGGGGAAATATTTTATAGTCATTCTTTGGTGTGTTAATTGTCAGTGTATGCTAAAATATGTTGATCTAAATTATTACAAAGAGAATCTAATAATTCAATGCACATTCTTTCCATGTGTATAAAAGCAATAGTTGACAGTGTGTTGTCATCATCAGGAAGTTGTGTTTTAGGTGAAATATTTTTCACCAATAAAGTCAAAATCTGTATAAACGGTATACAACAAAACAGGAAAACTCTCTCGATCAATCCATGAACTTCAAACATAGAATTCAGGCGACTATCTTTTATATAAGAAAATGTGTACATAAATATTCATCATTTTGAAATTTTAGAGATCAAATGTTGATTTATTAGTCTTGGATACAGGAATTTCCTGCAGGTTTTTTGTGATATTATTAACACTATCCTAATGACTAATGACCCTCAGTTTTATCTCTCAGATGCGTTAAGTCTAATAGAAACCCTTGACTTGAATATTTTACATATCATACAATTTCTGAAGGGGCATAATAATCCTAATAAACATGGTTAAGTAACTAGTACATCAATGCATCATCTCTGAGTAAAACTAAACATATGATGGCTTTTCCTATTACCCACCTGTAAGTTCTTCTTCCTGAGATCTGCCTTGATGTTCTGAGCCAGCCTGACGTCTGCTGGGTCATAAATCACATATACCACGTCAGGTTTAGCACGTTGTGCACGTGCCCGCAAGTGCCAGTTGTCTGGCTGTTTGTGTTCCTTGTCCAGCGTTTGTAAGATCTGTTGCATGATCTTCTTCCTGACCACTCGACTGTCCACCCCAAGGTACTTGACCATGTCGTGGTCGGTCAGCGACATGAGCAGAAACCCGTCCACCATGTTCTCGGCAAGACTCTGGCGGTAGAACTCTTTGATTCCGAGTTTGAACAACCATTCCTGCAAGTCTCCCACATTCCACTGACAGATCTTCTTCCGTCTGTATTCCCCGGTGAACTCGGCGTCGGGTGCACACAACGGGGTAGGGGGAGAGGCCAGTGTTGCAAACTTCTCCAGCTCTTCCATCACAGAACCAATCACAATAGATGTCTTCTCCGCCAGACTTAACTTTGCGTGAACAGTCAGATCTACCGCATCGTGCAGGATGCCACTGTAATGCTTTGGTACCTCGCTGTTTTCTATGTTATTGAACAGAATTGGGAAGAGGCGAACTGACGAGGGGTCTGTCTTATGCCTGTCTATCAGCGCCTTGCCCTCGTACACAGACACAGGGCACGTGAAGTAACTGTCGGATAATATGAGGATAGCTGCTCGACATTTCTCCACAGCTTCCATTCTTAGAGAAAACCAGCATGGACTTCCCGTGTTCTTCTCATCTTTGTCAAACCAAAGGTCGTCTGCCAGGTTGTTTTCCTTAAGTTGCTGGGCTGTTTCTACCACGAATCTCCGCTCCAGGAACCCAGCGTCTGGGGAGTATGACACGAATATCCCCTTCTTCGGTTTCTTGCTCTTTGAACTCGCTGTAGAATTTTGCGTTTTGAGAGGTTCTATTTTGTCGGATTCAGGTTTCTTGGGATTTTCTGGGTCCTTGACTTGCGGGGGTTCCTTAGCTTTGTCGTTTGACACAGAGTCGAATTGGTTGATGCTCTCCGGTTTGTCCCCTGCGATTGACTTCTTTATTTCTACAGAAATCTTCCCTACATCATTGTCGACAAGTTCCTCACTCTTACCCGTCTCTTCCTCTCGCGGGGTCTCCTTCTCCGGCACGTCAACGTGTTTATTGGACTCGTCATTCTGAATGACAGGTTCAGATGGTGCGTCCTTCTTTCCTTCCTCCATAATGTTGTTTTTGTCTGTCACTCCGATACCACCTCCGTCGGTTGTTTTGCCCATTCTCTCCCCACAAACACTTGACTTTTCACCTGTGGCGTATATCACCTCAACATGCCCCTCCGTATTACAATCTCACGTTGTCAGGCTATACAAACATATCCGCATGCTCGCAATTGTAGATGTACACTCAAATAATCGTCAAAACATTTGTCTTCACGTCAAATTCATCAATTATCTACAGTTCTGTCACATTTACTGGGCCGAGCGACGCGATTATGGCTTCCTGGCTTGGCTAGCAGCGCATAGAAACCAAACACAGCCTGGCTACGGATTCGTCACGAGTGGCTACGCTGTTCTGGCTGTTCCATTGTCCTCCTACGGTAGTGAGATCGATAATGTGTCAAGGCGGCCCTCTTTATTGCTGAGGTTAAGTTAAGTTATATTTAGGAACAAAGCTGTTGGTGAAAAAGGCCATAAACTACTGACACTCGAGGAGAAAATAATTAACCATACTTCAAAAAGGACTTTGAAAAACACACGTTTTCTTATCAACGTGCTCAAGTAGATTTTGCCTTGAATAAACCTGTCATTGACAAATTACGCCCAATTTGTTACCACAAAAGAAAAAGAGAGCTTTCGTCAGTAGGTTAAAGACCCTCCATACTGAATTTAGATTTTTTAATAGAATTGTTTTTCTTATTCCTTATGTCATTGACATTTCGGAGGGAGTGTTATGGCACCAGGAATTGGCTTCAGAGAATAGTTATAAAACCCAGACAGGCCATCCTTTATGTTACCCGAACGCCCCAATCTGCCATTGTAGGCTTCCTACTATATCGTAATATTAAAAGCGACAAAATCCTTTCCACATCCATAAGAAATCTCTGCTAAAAGCAAAGTCGATTGTACTAGATAGAGAATCTCACCCAAGTGTCTACTGATATCAAATATATCAACAAGAGTTGATAAAGTTACAAATATCCGAGGCATGCCGAAAATATTGTTACCTTTATCAACGAGTGTTGATATAATTGATATCAGTAGACACGAGGGTGAGATTCTATTTATCATCAAAAATCACTCTTCATTAGTTTTCAATGAAAAATGTACATCTCTGAACACTGTACGACTTGCAGTGTAGCGATGTCATAGCATTGTGACGTCATCAGGCTCTGACGTCATAGCATTGTCAGGGCATTTTACAAAATCTAATGTCAAAACAATATATCCTAGGAGATATCGTATGATCTCACACCAGCAATATCTCCCGTGGAACCCACTTTTAGATGATAAATTATGAATCTCCAATCAAATAGTGATGATATCAGGTGTACGCACCAAAAGGTGAACGGTGCCACCCATCACAAACACATGCAAAGCCAAGTCCAATGTTCACCTGTCACCGAACTATGACGTCACCACGATACGTTGTGACGCTATTATGATGTCTCAAGACATTATGACATTATAAATGTGCAATCTGTATTATGTAAACAATGATATGTGCAATATGTCAACAATGCTGTAAAATGCACAAAATCGTTAACGCACATTGGCTGGTAATGTAATATATGTACACACGTTGGGGAATATAGATAACGTATCTTATCTGATATCATAGTAATACCTGATTTGTAGAATTTAATTGAAATAACAGGTTTTTTTCATTCTGTCAAAATATAACTCTCTATTGCATAAAAATAGTTAAAAATATACAACAAATATATTATCATATTAACGCTTTTATAAAAATTTCTCAGACTTTCGGCAAATAACTTGTCAAGTTGAATAATTCGAAAGCAGTACACGCGCACTCGTAAACCAGTGCTCTCCCCATGACCCCCAATCTGCTGAGAATGGACCGTTCCATAGTTACCACTGTCTCATACGTGATGGGGTTAGTGGGAACGGCCGCTGTTAACCTGGTTAGTGAGATTAGCAAGTGGGGCGATGCGTGGTTTCGATAAAAACACTATCGATAATAAATGCACGTTTACACCCGAGTGCAGCAATGTTGGTCCCGTAATGTCTAACTAGAGTATAACGCATGGTGGAGAGCGTTACATGGCACGGAGGGAGCCGCAGTTAGGCGCGTTGCTGCGAGTTGGTAAGTTAACCAATCTAACCAACATGGCGGCCGATGTGCTCGTTAAGTAGTTAGCGCTTTGAGCGGCCGTTTTCTATTAACTAAGAAATATAAAAAAAGATTCAACGTAATTAATTACAATGTAATGTTTAGTAATGTTACAAGTGCTTAACTAGATCTATTTTTAAACCCGGGGAATCCCCATACTTAACGTGTAGACTTTGTTGACTGTTATACCTGAGCCAGGAAGAGACAAATTGGGAGATCACGCCCATAAGTCCTGGACAATTGGGGCGGTTCGCTGGATTCCACTCGGAAGAGTTCACCCCCCAATCAGCCGTCCAGCTACCAATGTCACTAACAATACCAGTCAGTACTTATGTACTAATACTGAAGCTGTTTTTTTGTCTTCACGTGTTCATAGCTGATATAAAACTAGGCCATTTCTTTGGTGCCATAAATCTAACAAAATTAACACAAATACCGCTATTAATTTTCTATTACCATGTTATTTATAAACATGAATAATTTTTTGGCAACAGTTTCCACATGCAAGTTACATACACTATTTGAGTGAAGCCACTTAACATACATAAATACCATTTTAACTAGGAAACAACAACAAGGTTGGTGGTGTGAAACTTATTATCACTTCCTATTTAACAAATCCTGATAAGAAACAGAACACCCCCGGAAATTAAACATGTTCCATGTAGATAATATAGCTGTTGCTATGGTTTGGTTGTGTGCTTGTCTATTTCTCATAACAGAAGCAATACATATAGTGCTTAATGTTGCTTTATCACACTGATGCAGTGGTAAAATATGAAGAAATACATCTTAAATTCTGAAACTAAGGACTGTGAGAAAGTACCAACTTTAAATACATGACTTTTTCCCAGTTCGCCTTTCAAGAGCATCTACTTTAGCATCCCAGATAGATCCCTGACAGATACAGTGTAGCATGGCAATGAATCAAGTTCAAGTTGCTGAGTGAGTGAGAGAGAAAAGGACATTCAAACAGGATTTTGATAAATTAACACAGACTTCCTAGTAACACCAGTGCAAATTAGTGGTGGTCCGATTAATTGAAATAATCGAAGATTGGTCACAGTGACTAAACGACCAAGCAATCGATCATGTTTTCTCATAATCGAACACAAACAATTCTGGAACACTTGTTTGCATTAACAATATGTTTCACAAGGTTGGTTTTGTCTGTTAGTGTTACATTTCATGACCACTACAAGCTCATTCCAAGGCATGGTTGAATTTATCTTCAAGACTCCAAGAAATTAATGTTCCTAACCTACTAGTCATCCTTTAAAGATGTGAAATTTGCCAATGCCTTTTGTGCAATTTGCAAAAACACCAAAGAACTACAGGGTTTTTTCTTTATTTTTTTTGTCCATTAACAAAAATAATCAGGAAAATTTCATAAATGATGCTAACCAATTATTTTCGATGATTGATCGGGCATTGTAATGAACCAATCATCAATTAAGACTTTTTGACCGATTCCCAGCACTAGTGCAAATACAGCACTATTTCAGTGTATGAATGTGGGATTTGGATTACTGTTTACACTAGATGTGAATAATACTCTTTGTTATATTGAATGTTCTCAGTGAATATTTCATAGAAGTTATTTCTTGATGTTAAAAACTTGTGGTCTAACTGCACTGTTGTTCTGTGAATACATGTATGTGCATTGTTTTTAGGTTTAATGTTTTTGGCACAGGAGAAGTTGGGTTAGGTAACAAGCAACTGTATTACTGGATGCATTAAACTTAGTGTTTAGGGCAATGGATTGCTCTGTAGACTCAGCATACCTGTATTATGATATACTTATATGACTTGTGATGTCTTTTTCATAGCCTGACGTGCTGGGCAGTCATGTCTCTACCAATGGTGTCTGTTGGCGCCGGACAAGCCCTCTTCACTGTCGAGCAGATCGAGCTGATCCGACGCCTCAGGAACAGCGGCATCACCAAAGAGCAGGTAATCCAGGCCTTTGATGCATTCAGCCGCATTGATGCCGAACTGGGACACCTGTACACCGTCCCCCAGTGTCTGGCTCCAGTGGGCACTGTGACATTAAACCAGTCGACGCCATGTCAGTCAGCCAAAGCATCAAGTTCTACAGAGGTGTCAAGGGTCAAGCGTCGTCGAGATGATAGCTATGAGGAGGAGGGAGGTTTTGGAGAGGAGGAGATTGTTGTACATTCCTTTGAGGAGCGTGAACTGGTCAGTCCACAGAACATTACTTCCATTGGGATCGATGATGACCTCAAGGCCAGACTGGATGACTTCATGAAGTTAGTACCATGTTTTGTATGTTTGTTTACTTCAGAGCTGAAGTCTCCTCCTCGACAACACCTCTGAAGGTGGCGGTTGGAAGGGAGGCAACTGTGACCTAACAAACATTTCATGCAGCACATGCTATCTATACCACCCATCAAAAGTTTAGACTCACTTAAAGCTCTCACTATATGTTATGTATATATATGTAGTTACATCGAAGATGAATTTCTCCACTAACTTGGGGGAACCAACTGCAAACCTTATGCAGATGAATTGCACGAGGATCATGCATCAAATTGCTGAAAAGTGTTTTTTGAGCATTCGCCAATTTTCACTGAGTTTCATCATTTATTGAACTCATGACAATAATCTCTTCAACGTTACGAATTTGTTTTACAATACATCAGTTCATGTGTAAACAGTACCCTTAAACTGTATAGAATATTTTGCAAAATCTAATTTAGATCAGTTGACTGAAGTGAGTGGCTACATTTACACTAGTGAGTCTAAACTTTTGATGGGGAGTATATTTCATTTCACCCAGTGTACCTTGCTATTAACCTTATCAAGAAATTAGAGCAATGGCAATGGCTTTTATAAAAAGAAATCTGTAATCCAAGTAATTATGGGAAGCCTAAGTATGCAAGGAGCCTTAGTAGTGGTGTTCCGATTAATTGAAATAATCGAAGATTGGTCCAAGTGACCAAACAACCAAGCAATCGATCAGATGTTCTCATAATCGAACACAAACGATTTTGGAACTGCTGTTTTAGTCTTTGAAACACTTGACGATGGAACATATCATAGAAGTTGTCAGGTCCTGAAAACTTGTTTGATTCTTAGAAAACTCACTTCACCAACTGAAAAGTCGTGACTGAATATTTCTCCAGGAAGTTTATGCTCTTGCTATATTAGTCATCACTTTAGAGTATCATGTTGCATCATGTTATACATATATCTGCAATAACAACCTGGATAGGAAAATCTGTAAAATGACGCTAACCAATTTTTTTCGCTGATTCTTCATTGGTAATAAAGCTATCATCAATTGTGAGATTTCAACCAATTCCCAACACTTAGCCTTAGTCAGCAGATATGTAACAATTTTAGTCAACAGGTCAATACCAAGTTTTTGTGGGGGATGCTTTTGACACAGCTGTATTTTCTATGTTGACAGAATGCCAGCTCCGAAGAGACTTGAAGAAATCATCACCATGGTAACAATGGCTGGTGTCAGGGTGCCAATCATTGCGGACAAAACAGGTAATGATAGCAGTCAGATCACAGGGTGTTGATCTTCTATAACTAAGGTGCAAGTCCGGATAGCGGTCAGATCACAGGGTGTTGATCTTCTATAACTAAGGTACGAGTCCGGATGGCAGTCAGATCACACGGTGTTGATCTTCTATAACTAAGGTGCGAGTCCAGATAGCAGTCATATCACAGGGTGTTGATCTTCTATAACTAAGGTGTGAGTCCAGATAGCAGTCGGATCACAGGGTGTTGATCTTCTATAACTAAGGTGCTTGTCCGGATAGCAGTCATATCACAGGGTGTTGATCTTCTATAACTAAGGTGTGAGTCCGGATAGCAGTCAGATCACAGGGTGTTGATCTTCTATAACTAAGGTGCTTGTCCGGATAGCAGTCATATCACAGGGTGTTGATCTTCTATAACTAAGGTGCTTGTCCGGATAGCAGTCATATCACAGGGTGTTGATCTTCTATAACTAAGGTGCTTGTCCGGATAGCAGTCAGATCACAGGGTGTTGATCTTCTATAACTAAGGTGTGAGTCCAGATAGCAGTCTGATCACAGGGTGTTGATCTTCTATAACTAAGGTGCTTGTCCGGATAGCAGTCATATCACAGGGTGTTGATCTTCTATAACTAAGGTGTGAGTCCGATAGCAGTCACAGGGTGTTGATCTTCTATAACTAAGGTGCTTGTCCGGATAGCAGTCATATCACAGGGTGTTGATCTTCTATAACTAAGGTGTGAGTCCGGATAGCAGTCGGATCACAGGGTGTTGATCTTCTATAACTAAGGTGCTTGTCCGGATAGCAGTCATATCACAGGGTGTTGATCTTCTATAACTAAGGTGTGAGTCCAGATAGCAGTCAGATCACAGGGTGTTGATCTTCTATAACTAAGGTGCTTGTCCGGATAGCAGTCATATCACAGGGTGTTGATCTTCTATAACTAAGGTGTGAGTCGGGATAAATGCCAGTATTTCTATGAGTCCACTGAGTGTGGAAGAGGGATGCTGGTCTCACCTTACAGAGGTGCTGGCAGTACAAAAATCTAACTCAGGGTGATACTCGGATTCAAGGATTCAAGACTACGATTTTGTCACACCTCAGGCATTTAGTTGTGTCCAGCTTCTGGGTTCTACTTGACATGAGGTTAACATGGTGAAAACTCAACTCACTCACTCACACTGAGTCTGTGTAACAGTTATCCGTTATCCAGTTGTGGATTGATAAATTAAACTTGTAATGATATTAATAATGAGAATATTTATAACATGTCTTTTCCTGGCTAGATATCCTGCTCAAAGCGCACAATCTGATCTTTATTACCTCGGATAAGCCAAGCTGCCTGTTAGGCATTAGAAGGTTAATAGTCTCACGACTTATTTCACTGGGTACCCATTTTCTGATGTGTGCACAGAGGCAATTTTGAACAAATTCACTTGCCTAAGGTGAGACCACATGTATGACGTGTGCTTCGTTGTAGGGCAGGACTGAAGTGCAAGAAACTGGTACGTGTACAGAAAGAATTACTGAAGTTGATGGATAAATCCTGTCTTCACAGACACTTGGAGGTGCCACTGATGGATTTGTCTTGTTCCAGGGCTGTCTTCATTCAAACTGTGGCTTGGAGTTCCACTGATGGATTCGCTCATTTTGTTCCAGGACTATCAGTCTCCACCATCAACCGCTTCCTCCAGGGGGAAACTGTGGACATCTCCAGCAACCAGAGACGCTCCATCTACATCTGGTACCTAAAGCAGCTTCAGAAGGCAGGCACCACTACATACATGCCGAGCAAACCTTTGATGTCAAGGCCGCAGGCAGCTCTTGTACACAGGAAGGGGACAGGGCAGCCGGTTGTACAGATCATTCCCAACATCAGGACACCAGGTAGGAACACCAGGTGGTCACAATGGCACCATGCTTGTCAACACGTTATGTTATTGTACAATATTTTTTACAGCATAGTTACAACTGTGACAGGACATTGAAAATATCCAGAAATGCCTATACCTCTTCTGAAGAAGAATCTGCTGATTCTTGCAGCCTCTGCAGCATGAGTCCATGTATTATTATTGACTTGAAAATGTGGACCTGAGAACAGACATAGATTGTTATCTGCTGTAACATTTCTGTCCAAACATGTTTGTGTAATTCTCTGATGGGGACTATAATGTCTTTCCTTCTTTACCCTCTGTGGTAGAGATGAGCCTGGACACCAGCATGCAGGACAGCCACTTCACCATCATCCATGGCAGCGAGCCCATACCACGTCGTGAGCGCTTCACCTTCCGAGAGAAGCACATTGAGATTCTGGAAGAAGCATTCCCGAGCCAATCAATACCCATCAAACGAGGAGCGTGAACTGATTGCTGTCAAGTGCAATGATGTCATGAAAGTCGTTTGTAAGTATGCAGCATGAAGTCTCTGAAACATGAATGAGGGAGTGAGCAAGCTTTCAAACAAAGAAAATGAGACAGTGTTCATCTCCATTTAAAGACGGTGACGCATTGTGGTGAAAGGTGACGCATTGTCCTGTTACAGGATCATCAGGCTGCTTTGTTCCCACCCAGTTCTCTACATACGACCTACACACTACTGCTTGACTTAACATTCCACAATGTACAGGCATGATGACTGTTTGAGTCAACATTCCACAGATGTACAGGCATGATGATTGACCTGTTTCAAAAGTCTGGATGTATTCAAGGTGTGTCTGCGCCCACACATAATCGTGGTAACTGCTTAGACTGGGTAGTTACTTTGAAAGATCAGTGTTGTGTCCTGAATCCCTCTGTCATTGACCTCCAAATTTCTGACCATTATCTTGTTTCTTTCGAACTTGATACAGACAAACCTCCACTCCCAAAAAAGTTCATTCAGTGTCGGAATCTAAAACATTTAGATCGAGATGCTTAGACGTGATTTGTCAAATTCTGATCTCATACAGAATCCACCGTCTGATATTAGCAAACTCATTGACAAATATAACTGTGTCCTCATTGAACTCTTAGATAAATATGCCCCTCTTAGATCTAAGCGTGTAACAGATCGCCCTGTTACACCATTGTCTGTAACACCGGAAGTTATTGCTGCGAAGAAAGCCAGGCGCCGTGCTGAGAGAGCCTGGAGACGCTTCCATCTTGAAATCCACAGGCAAATTTACTGTGTTGCGCGAAATAAAGTGGCGTCTTTGATAAGGCAGGCCAAACAGATGTCACTGAACTCTCAAATCCAGGATTCAATGTCTGACACAAGATCACTGTACAGACTCATGTCCCGCCTTCTTGGTAAGGAGTTCACTTCACCACTGCCGAAAACAGACTCTCCCGAGCTGTTGCCTAACCGGTTCCAGCAATTCTTTACAGAGAAGATTGCCAAGATACGCGTGCTGGCATGATGTCTGCAGATTCTTCTGGCGAATGTGAGACCAGCACGGATACGCCTTCTACTGAACTAACTGATGATTGCTCGGAGAAACTGGTTACTTTCAATGAATTCACCTGTGATGAAGTGTTGAAAATTATCCGGAAGTCCAATCCTACTTCCTGTGACTTGGACCCTGTGCCGACATCCATCATCCTTGATAACATTGATCTTTTAAATCCGACTCTTACAAAAATCATCAACATTAGTCTTGAATATGGAATTATGCCGTCTTCCTTTAAGTCAGCTCTAGTGAAGCCACTCCTGAAAAGGCCAAACTTAGACTTTGATCTGCTTGGCAACTACCGGCCAGTATCTAATCTCAGTTATCTTTCCAAGTTAGTTGAGCGTGCTGTATGCACACGACTTTCTGAACATCTTGATAAACATGACCTTCATGATCATCTACAGTCCGCCTACCGTAGCCATCATAGCACCGAGACTGCATTGCTGAAAGTGATCAGTGACATTCGGCTTGGCATCGATAACAAGAATCTCGCAGTCTTGGCACTTCTTGACCTAAGCAGTGCATTTGACACCATCGATCACTGCAAACTCCTGGAACGTCTGAGGTTGGAATTTCTCATCGATGGAACAGCTTTAGAGTGGTTTAAATCATACCTGTCCGATAGAAGTCAGTGTGTAATCATTGACAAGCTGTCATCTGACCCATCATATCTTACGTGTGGGGTTCCACAAGGATCCGTAAATCTGATGATGCTCTGAAACTCCTACATTCTTTACACTGGCTGCCCATTCACTATAGGATTCAATTCAAGCTTCTGTGCCTCACTTTCCGCTGTCTGTCTGGATCTGCCCCTTCGTATCTGGCCCAGTCCCTCACACAGCACCGCCCATGTCGCTCTCTCCGTTCACAGGATAAACGTTTCCTCGTTATCCCCACTGTTAGGACTTCTATGTATGGTGAAAGGTCCTTTTCGTATGCAGCCTCTACAGCCTGGAATCAACTACCTCAATATCTACGTGACTGTACAGAACTTTCTTATTTTAAATCTTTACTAAAGACGCACTTTTTCAGATTAGTTTATGAGTGTAAACGATAATTCATTGCTTTGTTTCCATGTATCTCTCAAATCTATTATTCTCTCCTATAGTCTGTTTGTATGTACTTCTATGTCTTGCGCTTTGAGCATGTTGTACATGGAGAACAGCGCATTACAAGCATGCTATTATTATTATCATGGGTATGAATCTCAGGTTAGGTTCTCTGTTTGTGTCCCCCCCTCCCCCACATCAAGCTCACATTATGTGATGTAACTGAAATAAAAGCAACATCAAACCGAACTCACTCATTCACGGAGACTGACCACCTGACCCAAGTTGGTCTCCTACGACCAGCAATAACGTGCCAAGACCTGGTTGTCTCGGTTGTGCTTCAAGCACAAGTTTATATGGTATGTATGTGAGATGTGAAAATAACTAGAAAGAGACATGTCATTTATTACGGGATGGGCAGGTCAGTGGTTTTTGAAGCACAAGTGTACTGAAAATTTAGACCCTCTCCCAATGCTCATCATTTTTGGATGACCCTTCCTGAAAGACAAACTGCTAAAGCACTTTTTGAAATGCCTACTTTTTACATAACTGTGGCCAAATGTGTCTACTGTTTTGGTACCATCAGAATTACCCCTCTATTAAATGACTAGTCCCTTGTTGGCATCATGTTTGTTAACATATATATCTATACATTGTGTTTGTTTGTTTTGTAGGATAATGATCACCATAGTTATGTGTGCATGGCGTTTGTGTGTTGTAGCAGGGCGAAGACTGTCAGAGAGGGAGAGGGTCACAGCCTACATCGTGTCCAACTGGTTCAACAATCGGAGGAAGGAGATCAAGCGACTTGCACGAGAAGGTGGGCTTTCAAACATATACTCATGGTAACAAGTAATGCAACTACATGAATTTCTGTCACTATAAAGTTACATGTGACATAGGTGGTCTATGAAAATAACATTTCACGTTCTCAGGTATCAGTGATCCATTTTAGACTTGAAAATGTACTGCCAGGTTAGGAGATGAGGTTTCCGATAAAGAAGTCAGCTATATTTTGTGGCATCTTATCATCCAAAACTGGCTCCCACAGTAGTGAGATCAAGCGATACCTACATTGTATATATCGCATCAATTGAATTGTCATAATACTATTACATCATCAGTTAATGACCTCACAATGCTTTGACATCATTAAGAACACAGCTGACAATACTTTGACATCACAATGCAATGATGTCATAAAGCTGATGACATCACAATGCTATGATATCATAAAAGCTGATGATATCACAATGCTCTGACCTCCCTGATATCACTGCTCAAGAAGCGTAATGGCAGTTTTGTGTTCAGATAAATTCTTTCTTTTACTGAAAACTGATGATGAATGATTTTGGATGATAAATAAAATCTCACCCTCATGTCTTCTAATATCAAATATATCAATACTCAGATAATTGTAACTTAAATCAGCTCGTGTTGATATATTTGATATCAGAAAACACTTGAGTGAGATTCTCTATTAATATCAAACCATTTAATATAAATTCATTAAAAAAATCGCCGTCATATAGCTGGAATATTGCTGAGCGGGGCATAAAACTAAACTCACTCACTCTTTTAAGAAATGCACAATTGTATTGGATGTATCATGTTGGAAAAGAACATGCAAGTTCTTGAGGGAAGCGATGTGGTTAGGAGAGGAGCAACATCAGGGACATAGTGCCATAACAATTCCTCTGCTGACAGGTGGTTTTGCATGCATCTCTACAACTGGGAGATGGATAGCACTGTGGGGGCGATTATTATTCAGTGCAAGGGAGGTAACTCTGTAGGATGTGATCAGCATTGGGCACAATGAAGTTCTATATCAGGATGCTGTTTCATTAACCAGAAACTGTTGTTGACCGTTTCACTCTCTTTCCAAGACAATGGATGTTTGTTTAACTGCATATATGATAATACCCTCAATAGTTTGCAATTTCAGTTAAACACAATCTGATTGATAAATAACATATTTGATTGTTAAACAGAAGGTGTTGCCTTTGCTGACGTAGTGCTCCCAAGTCGACTAAAATCTCGCCAGTTTGTCCCCAACTCTGACTCTCCAAACTCGCATGATGATTTGGTCCAAGTGGAACCTGACGGAAGTGACAGCAGTCAGCTGGACTACGCCACCATCAACAAGATGCTGTATTCCCTGAAGGCGGAAGAAGAGAAGGTTGTCATCAAGCAGGAACCTACAGATGAGGACTCCTGACAGGCTGTCAACAAGCTGACTGGAAGAGAAACAAGCAGATGATGACAGTTGTTCCTTGACGGTTCAGATGTTTCTGGGTTGTCTTGGTCAGGTGTTCCTTGACGGCCAGTGATGTTTTCTGATGGTCCATGGTGTTTCTGGTGTTGGTCAGTGGAAAGATGGTCTTACCAACTTGTTTGTTCAGATGTTCCTTGAAGGCTGAGTCCAGTGGCCCATGATGTTTCAGGTAGACATCAGAAGGGTGGACCTGTTAGGTCAGATCATCATGCACTTCTTGAGACTAACGACCCCTCAGTCTGCTTTACAAGTGACCTCAAAGATTTTCTACACGCATCCAATAGATTTTCAGTCTAACCATGTTTATGAATCTTCATGTGTTTGTGCAGAGTTGTAGCAATTGGATTTGGGAAAGTTTTGACCAGTGACTGCCTCTTTGTGACCAAGGATGATGTACAAATACAAATATTGTATGAGTTAGTTCCAACTGACGAAAAACTCATCATATTGTCAAACAAACTTGTCCTAAGTCTAGAAGTGGAAAGAATGTTTTATATGAAAGTGCTATCATTTAGGTGCCAGACAGCATTCACCACCTCTGGTAGTCACTACCAATACGTAAAAAGAAATAATTGTGTTGTACTGTACTGTACTGTACTGTGATGTGATGTCTGTGTTGCAAGTTGTTAAAGTTCCAACCAGGACAGTGATCACTGTATACAGTCAAGAGTATCACAATCCCAAACCACATAGTACCAATCAAAACTGTCAATGAATGAGATTGACATCATATGAACTTTATCAATAAGTTCAGATACAAGTCTGGAAATATGGGATGTTCTTGTGTCAATGTTTCCCTTGATTACTTCACACAGTAAATCAACAATAAAAGAAAAACAAATAAACCTTTTTGCTGTTTGGGGGAAACCCCCAGTAAAGGTTTTTCAACTCAATGTGAAGAATCAATGCACAATGCAAGGCGTGTTCCTAAAATGGTTTATCTCACGTTACTAATGACATTGACAAAAGTAATATGTGATACTGTGAGTGGTTTCATAGCCGAGATTTGAAAAACTGAAAACTTCTTGTCCCTTCAACTGTCATGAATTCAGATTCTCTCCAAACTATAAATTGATTCCTGAGAACTATGCTTTATAAGTTAGTAGTGTTGCTATGGATATTAGTAGCTGTGTTCTATATTACTGTATCAGTTGTTGCTACATCTTCATTACCACATGTATTTATAAAGTCAACATAACTACCACGGTATACAAAAAACAAAAAGACAAGGTTTTATATTACCAACAATTTTTAATATATTTTATCCATGAACACTCACTCATCCACACTGAACACATAACATCAATTTTCTAACATACCGTGAAAACAGTGCAAGCTCTATAGGACTCCGCTGTTGACTGTCTTACAAATCTTACTACGAACCTGATGACACTCTGTTCTAAAGGCACTGATTGGTTGATGATGGTTTCCTTCTAAAAGAGCCATGAACTTGGCCAAATAAACAAATGATGAACGGGTCCAGAATCACCTGCAAGCAGGTAAAGTTTTGCATGAACTACCTGTTCCAGCTACGTGTCTATAGTCTGTGGTCTGCTAGCTCAATTGTCTATAGTCTGTGGTCTGCTAGCTCAATTGGAACAGTTCTGGGCAAGGTACTGAAGAATATACATACGGTAGTGTTTGTCCCCAATGTCTGTAGGAAGATCAGGGATGAAGCAAGCGAGCACCAAGTTACTCGGATACTTGTGGATGTATGACACCTGGTGTTGAAGCATACATAGCTTCACATCTGGTGTAGTGTACCTGAAACCTGCTGGGTACTCCCTTCGGAGTTACCACGCCAGTGTGGTGGAGGGCTGATGTTGCTTCAAGGGCCAGGCTGCCCATAAACAGCACTAGTTTGCCTTATGACCATGGATACTGGTGTAAACAGTCGCATCAACTATTAAGCCATTACACATTAACAATCAATCATTTTTTTGAGTTAACAAAACTTGATTAAAAGGAAACATTTGGTAGAAAAAGCTATTTCTCGCAAATTAACAGTTCCGCTGGCTGAGTCACATCACATCACATCGCATCAGGAAACCATTGGCACAATAAGTCAGCTTGCCCAGTAATAAAAAAATAATAGTTCACAATCAATAAAGTAAGCATATTAAAATGAAAATGCGAAGCAAGTTGCAAAACTGAATGAAAGTGTAAAACGAACACTGAATCCATGGAAACTAAAGATGTCATAAAGCTCCCAACACTGCCCATAGTTCAACCAATCAGTGTTAACTGTTAACACTGTAGAAAGGCAAATCCAACACCTTTACTTTTACTTCACCCATTCACATTACGTATTTCTCTGTACGGTACACTGTCTGGAGCACAGTTTGATATTAGATGCCTCAAACACTGAGACTTGGCATCAAGCATAATATTGGCCAGTAGGCTTCTGCAACACTGTATGACACTTGGCATCTAGCACATTGTCTGCCACAAGGCTTCTAATGCCATATGTCTGGGACAGTGTTAACACTAGGCTTCTGGGGCGCCATCAACACTAGGATCCCGCTTCTTCCTCCTCAGCCTGACCTTCATCACCAAAGGGTAACACTCCCTGACCTCTGTCAGGGTCCGGGCATTCGGAAAATACGAGAGTCTATGCCAATGCTCAGTTGACTGAAAACAGAATGTAACCAAATATTTTTGTGAAAAGAAATGAATTACATCACATCATATGAATTTGAACCCATGTTTAATATCTGAATCTTGAAAAAGCGTGTTTGAATCACATCTATGCCCATATTTGGATATACGTCTGTGTTACATAAGCGTATCCTACGTATGAAGTATCTGTCTGCAAGATCATGCCACAATGTATTCTGTATCTGCTGTAACGTTTCATGCGTCTGCTGTAATGTTTGTCTGCTCAAAAGTGTTGTGTGTCGGCATAATGAGTTGTATGTCTGCTGTAACACACTGCACGTCTGTCATGACATGCAAGTGGCAAACAGATCCTGTAGCTTTCTGACCTCATGTCTTGTGGGGTGAGGAAGATGAACTGTCGTCCTGTCTGCACTCGAGCCACCTCCATCATCATATCCATGGAGATCCGCCGGTTCACCATGTCCTGAAATACAGCATCATCAAGCAGCTGACCACACATTGTAGTTGTCTAATACCACAAGCAGTAGAATGTTGAGGACCTGGTACAGCTGTACCAATACAGGTTCTGGAACTCGTTCCAACAGAGTGAGTGAGTGAGTTTAGTTTTACGCCGCACTCAGCAATATTCCAGCTATATGGCGGCGGTCTGTAAATAATCGAGTCTGGACCAGACAATCCAGTGATCAACAACATGAGCATCGATCTACGCAATTGGGAACCGATGACACGTGTCAACGAGCCTGACCACCCGATCCCGTTAATCGCCTCTTACGACAAGCATAGTCGCCTTTTGTGGCAAGCATGGGTTGCTGAAGATCTATTCTACCCCGGACCTTCATGGGTCAGGTTCTAATAGAGGTATAGCTTCTGGTTCCAATAGAGGTACCGATTTCTGGTGTCCTCGCCGTGATAGTGCTGGAATATTGCTAAAAAGCAGCATAAAACCATACTCAATCACTCACTCCAATAGAATTACTGCTACTGGTCCATTACAGGTACAACCAAGATCACGTGGCAGATAAACATTATTAACAACACAACAAAATGGTTGATACACTCACCATGAAGACATCAAACTCGTCCAGGCATCTGAAAGGGGACTCCATGGCATCCCACAATGCCAGGATAAAGCACACAGTGGAGAAGGATCGCTCGCCCCCTGACAGAGACTTCAGATCCTTGGCCCCCTCTGCTGAACTTGATGTCGGTTGTACCTTGCAAAGCAACTCAACATTACACTTTGCATACATAATACTCAACAAGACTGATTTAATCATGTGAGTTTTTACTGATATTTAGTTAATTTAATCATGAACAAAACAATACATTTATATTGAAATTTATGCATATATTTTTATGCACAGACCACACAAAGCAATATGCAAGTACACAGTCTACGTGTTAGCGGGGTATGACAGATACAAGCAGCATACCAATGCAACTTGAAACGTAAGAAGCAAGCAACAGATAGTACATAACTGGTCACACGGTGTAGGTTAGCTTTGAATTCCAACAAGAAAAGTGAAAAAGAAAACAACTGCTCATCTTCTGTACCCTTGGTGGATAAAACCTGTATGTTGAGATCTTGCCACTTCCCTACTGAAGGAGAGAACTGACATCAACTATTCTGGATATCTTTATATCTAGTGGTGGTGACAGGAACATTAAACCTAATGTTCTTGCTGATTAATACACGACCATATAGTACAGTATCACTATTTGTTCATGACTTGGGTAGTGTGTAAATTACCACATCTGCTTCCAAATTTGGAAAATAATCTCAAGACAGTTTGGATAGCAGTCAGTAAATGTCCCAGGAAGTAACCCAATCTGAAACCCTGAAAATCTTTAATCCAAAACCTGAGGAAACAAATGCAGGGACAAACTAGCTACAGGCTGGGGTTCACAATTTCTTATATGTGGAGATTGCCGGACTCTCTGTGTAGCTACTGCTGGTGGTGTAGCTACTGCTGGTGGTGTAGCTACTGCTGGTGGTGTAGCTACTGCTGGTGGTGGAACTACTGCTGTTGTAGCTACTGCTGGTGGTGTAGCTACTGCTGGTGGTGCAGCTACTACTGGTGGTGCAGCTACTGCTGTTGTAGCTACTGCTGGTGGTGTAGCTACTGCTGGTGGTGTAGCTACTACTGGTGGTGCTGCTGGGTGTAGCTACTACTGCAGGTAACTAGCTACTGCTGGTGGTGCAGCTACTACTGGTGGTGGAACTACTGCTGTTGTAGCTACTGCTGGTGGTACTGGTGGGTGTAGAACTACTGCTGGTGGTGCTACTGCTGGTGCGGTGCAGCTACTGCTGGTGCTACCACTGGGAACTACTGCTGGTGCTGTGGTAGCTACTGCTGGTGGTGGAACTACTACTACTGGTGGTGTAGCTACTGCTGGTGGAACTAGGTAGCTACTGCTGGTGGTGCAGCTACTACTGGTGGTGGAACTACTGCTGTTGTAGCTACTGCTGGTGGTGTAGCTACTACTGCTGGTGGTAGCTACTGCTGGTGGTGTAGCTACTGCTGGTGGTGCAGCTACTACTGGTGGTGGAACTACTGCTGTTGTAGCTACTGCTGGTGGTGCAGCTACTACTGGTGGTGGAACTACTGCTGTTGTAGCTACTGCTGGTGGTGTAGCTACTGCTGGTGGTGCTGGTGGAACTACTGCTTGTACTGTAGCTACCGCTACTGCTGGTGGTGGAACTACTGCTGTTGTAGCTACTGCTGGTGGTGTAGCTACTACTGGTGGTGGAACTACTGCTGTTGTAGCTACTGCTGGTGGTGTAGCTACTACTGGTGGTGTAGCTACTGCTGGTGGTGTAGCTACTGCTGGTGGTGCAGCTACTACTGGTGGTGGAACTACTGCTGTTGTAGCTACTGCTGGTGGTGTAGCTACTACTGGTGGTGGAACTACTGCTGGTGGTGTAGCTACTGCTGGTGGTGTAGCTACTACTGGTGGTGGAACTACTGCTGTTGCTGCTGGTGTGGCGTACTACTGCTGGTGGTGTAGCTACTGGTGTAGCTACTGGTGGTGCTAGCTACTACTGGTGGTGGAACTACTAGTAGCTGCTGGTGTAGCTACTGCTGGTGGTGGAACTACTGCTGGTGGTGTAGCTACTGCTGGTGGTGTAGCTACTGCTGGTGGTGTAGCTACTGCTGGTGGTGGAGCTACTGCTGTTGTAGCTACTGCTGGTGGTGGAACTACTGCTGGTGGTGGAACTACTGCTGGTGGTGGAACTACTGGTGTAGCTGTTGCTACTGCTGGTGGTGTAGCTACTACTGGTGGTGGAACTACTGCTGGTGTAGCTACTCACAATGGCAGGTGTAAGAAGAAGCACAACTCTGTGAAAGCAGCTGGTCTATTCTACAAAAGTGCAATCAGTTCTTAGCTGATGACTTTGGAACTAACTGGTAGGACCTATCATGGGAAGCTGTAACAGACTTTCATTCAGTTTCATGACTGACTAGGTCTTTTTGAGATGCAAGTGTGTCTACATTATCTCCTTTGACACATCTGACATAGAAAGGCTATTCTCAGATGTAAAACTCCTACCAACAAATCTCAACTTTTACTGTTTGTGTATATTGAAAGTATTTTTAAACTTTTATATGTGGATTTCATTGAAAATTGTGTTTGAGTTGTTTACACATGAA
This sequence comes from Haliotis rubra, assembly GCF_003918875.1. Taxonomy (NCBI): domain Eukaryota; kingdom Metazoa; phylum Mollusca; class Gastropoda; order Lepetellida; family Haliotidae; genus Haliotis; species Haliotis rubra. The sequence goes on along the minus strand of NW_025764899.1, from coordinate 166,125 downwards.
TCCAAACCTGTTTGAATAAATTCAACTCACATAACCAAAAATATACGGGTTACATTGTACAGGGGAGTAGAAACAATTCATGGTATCAGATCACGTGCATCGTGTGTTTACATTCCAACTATTGCCATGTCTCAGGCTTGTCTTACTGATGTGTAAGCTACGGTCTGACATGCACTACATATTTCCAGTGTGATGCCATTACCTGCAGTACATGCTCACAAGCTCTAGCCACTTTAAGGTACCCTGCCTCAAGGCGGATCCCAAGGTCATCTAATACAATCATTGCTAGTTCAGGAGACTCAGTGTAAACTGCAAGGTCCTTTTCCTCCTGCTAGTTGTAACCACTCATGGCTTATCATGCAATCCTATACTTCCATCTCCATTATTGAGAAGGTTAAACGCACTTCTAATTCCATGACATATTTCTTCTTTGGGAAACACATGCCTGATGTAAAAAAACATAAACTAACAAAGTGTCTCATGCCCCTAGCTAATAAGAAAGTTAGATGCACTTCAGTTTAAGGAACTTCTAGTATGGGAAAATATTTGAGTGAATGCACCTTTCAAACAGAAAAGACTTGTGTCTCAAGCTACATTAATATACGAGTTACATGCACTTCCTGTTTAATGACCTGGGTCCCAATCCACAAAACATTCGCAGTGCTACAACATTTGTAAGCCTTTGATGAACAACAAAGTTACAACAGGTTGTAACATTACGAACACTTTGTGGATCTGGACCCTGGACCCTCAAATTCAGGTGATGGTTCTGTACATAAAGAAGCATGGAGGGCTCAAGGGTAACCAATCCAGTGACCTTGGAGTTTAATGAAGGTCACATGCAGAGCTCCAGATAAGATTTAGCTCATGTGGGTACTGTACCCACTGTATTCTTTTGGAGTGGGTATTATGAATGTTGAGTGGGTATTTCATTTTCCGTTACCCACTGCGTTCAAATATGTGCATATTTCAGTCATTTACTCACCTAAGTATTATGTCATTGAGTAAATTTACTAAGCAGGTATGTTCTGCCTTATGTCATACCTAATCAAAACCAACTTAAATATAATGGAAATGATTTCATAAAAAATCACTCATCCTATACTGACAGTACAACACTTGTCCTATACTAACAGTACAACTTGATAGCAATGGACGTATTTTTCATTACGCAAACGATTTTTATAAATATATTCCATACGCATTTGTTTTAAACCTTTTGCGTATCTAACATTTTAAATGCGTAATTGGTACGCAACAATTATTTTTCAATGCGTAATTGGAAATTTTCTATGCGTATTTTACCCGGATACGCAGCTTATCTGGGCCTCTGACATGAATCTATGTACCAAAGATTCAACCCTTAAATCCTTAGTAACTGTCCATGCTTTTCCTGGATGTTGTCACCTTTATAATACTGAAGTCTGGCTGATATTTGGCACAAGTTGACCATGATCACATACTACTCATGTGATACAAACATTTCTGCAATACAAAAATACCTAAAACATCCCTAAATAATCTGTAATTCATACTAGTTAACGGAAGATAACACAAAATATTACATATTACTATAATTTATCAGCCATGGCATAAATAAATGCAAGACATACTGACTGTAGAATTGGATTTCACTGTAGGAAACACAGTGTATACTGTTTGTTTTCCATTCATGCTGGAGACAGTTAGAACATTACATGCAGGAAGACTGAACACAGGGTTTGTGACTTTGTTAATGCTGCTATGTACAGCAGTGACCACTATGATGTGGAGGGGATGCAGGTCACAGATACTTGGAGGAACACTTGCACATGTTCAGACCAAAGACAGGGCGGTGGGGTAGCCTAGTGGTTAAGGCGTTCCCTCGTCACGCCGAAGACCCGGGTTCGATTCCCCACATGGGTACAATGTGTTAAGCCCATTTCTGGTGTCCCCCGCCGTGATATTGCTGGAATATTGCGGCGTAAAACCAAACTCACTCACTCACTCAGACCATAGACCATTCCTGGAAACAGCAGACCTGGTATCGTGACGGATGTAATTGGGCCGTCCTCAGTAACCCACGAGTTCTCTATAGTTTATAGTATTGTTAGTGTTAATCGTTAATGTAATCAAACTTCAACTGAAGCAGGCAACTCTAGGGTGACGATCATTAGTAGTTGAGTATACGTGTGAGTGGTAAACTATGTGTGCATCAGTGTAACATGGCAACCGTATCATGCAGTATGATGTATAGATTGTTCAGACACATCACGCTGATACAGTACTGTGGGATGAAGTGGTGCTTGTGCAGTCTACAGAAGAGTAGAGGACTAGGAGTGTCAAGAGAAACTAGGCAACTGTTCCAACACTCAATACAGTGAGCTGAATGTTGCACTACAACGGAACCGAAGGTTGCACTACAACAGAACCGAAGGTTGCACTACAACAGAGCTGGAGGTTGCACTACAATGGAGCTGGAGGTTGCACTACAATGGAGCTGGAGGTTGCGCTACAATGGCTGAAGTAGAGTGGGTCAAGTAGCATTATGGAGCCCAGCAATCTCTACGTTCTGAAGAATACTAAAGGAACTTACAGACATTTCAAGGGATTCTTTCTCATGATTGAAACTCATCTTGCCGAAATAATTCCTGTTGCTTAGCAACACAACAAAGAAATATTTGGCTCGGATACTTATAAAACTTCTGAACTGGGCATACTGCTGCTGGCGATGGCTCATAACTTTCTCCAAGTGCTGAAACACACAAACATGTACGACTTGACAAGGGACAGGACATATCTCACAGCCATCTTGCCAGACCTACAAACTCCTCCCATGACAAGAAACACAGCATGATCTTCATCAGACTTCTACTGGAATGAGTTTGACGAACTGCCACAAACACGACTTCAAGTTCCAGTACTCAGGTCATGTCAAAATTTAGTGAGCATTTTTGTTGGTTTAATGGTCAAATCTAGAGAGTGGGTGCACATGTTTAATGATCAGTGATACTGGGCGTTTGACTAGGTCATGTACTTGTGAACGATGCAATAATGATGAGTGCAGCCTGATTGCAGTCATTCTAGCCAAAGATCCGTGTGACCAGTTACTAATCCGGGTGACCAGTGACTAGCTAACTCAGCAGCAAGAGGTGAGACAGGACTGCCAAAACCTTTCCAGAATGTGTGAGCTTCTACATAAAAAATAAAAGACTGTGGACATAAGAATTTAAGAGTTAAGTAGACTGTTCTTAAAAAAGTTTGTTATAAAAGATGTACAGTAAAAGAGTCTGTTAACCACAAGCATGCTCAAGAAAAGATAAAAAGTAACACTGTATACCTGGATGCAACACACACTGTTCTAGAAAGAGCTTTATTTCTTCAGAGTCAAAGCCATGCTTGTAGCAATCAAGACTGCTAGTAATTTAGTGATTTTCTGAATTAATATGCAGCCACAAGATGAATTAACAATTTCTATACACAGTTCCACACACTGGCCACTGACAAAGGACAACGCGCAAATTGTCAAATGAGAATGTGTGACAAAACAGTCCATTTGGTCTAAACACACGACAAACATGTTGTCACCAACATCTACACTAAAAACACTGATCGCTAACATATATTTTGGAATAAACTGAGATTAGGTGGTCAAAAGAAATATAATTGGAGAGTAAATATACCTGAAGCCATGTGTGTTATCTGTAGAATGTGATAAACTGGATGAACATTTCACCAAATTAAAAATTTTTGAACATGACTTAAGCATTTAGTGTGCCTGTCATGAGAAGAATGTTGTAGCGGGTTGCTGGTGGCAACAGGCAAGAGACAGACAGACATGGTCAAGGACAAAGGTGCGTGTATGTTCAGTTATTCAATGCATACATGTTTGATTTTTACGATGGCCCAACATACTTCTGCAAAACGTTTGTCCTTGATATGTGAATAAATCCAGTTGAACAGATCCATGCAAAGATGGCCCCCACAAATTACTGTCAACATGATACAGACATATAAATTCCAACCATTTCTCCATCGAGCTGAACATTAGAGCTGTATTAGACACACAGTGATGATACGGTGTGTGTCTCAACATGTCCTTAGGATCTGCTAATGCTACATTTATCATATATTGTCTTTCAATCAGACTGATCATGCAAACCTTGACCAAGAAACAGCTTAAAACTCTTGTATATTTGGTAATAAAATTACACTAAAATTCCTTTTCACACTTCATATATACGTATACATGAACATTTCACATTGACTCAAAAAGTCAGAAAAGGTTACATTATTAACATAAATACACACAGAAAGTTTCACACTGAAGTATAACCACACGACTGCACAATCAGCATAATCACACAGTGTATTGTGGCGATTTTCCATTTAGCCCTAATGAACACAGCTCGTGGGTCGGAGGTTACAGTCTGTACCATGAGGTAGTTGTCCAACAATGGGAACACTCACTTTCAATACTATTTCTTCTGCCTTATGGTTTATAGACAGAGATCCCCTCATGGAATTAGTAACAGAGGTATGTTCAATAAACAGAACTTTCACTCGGTACTTTAATATGACTG